>NW_021703767.1:89344800-89641901 GCF_005190385.1 Monodon monoceros
GTGTGTGTGTGTGTGTGTGTGTGTGTGTGTGTGTGTGTGTGTGTGTGATCTGTTGAGAGCAGGCTAGTGCTGTCTGTTTGTAAAAGGATCCTCATTTTACGTTTCTGGTATTTCAGAACTTGTTTATGTTGAAGTTGAAGCTAAATCCTACATTGGATTGCTAGAAATAAAGCCATATAATATTTTTACCTCAGTATTTGAACATATATAATAATATATTATTTTTAAGATTCCGCTTCTCATTATTTTAGACAGGTGCTCTAGTTCACAGCTATAGGGGAACAGGTGGAATTTTTGAAGTTTGTTGGAATGCAGCAGGAGACAAGGTTGGAGCCAGTGCATCAGATGGTTCAGTAAGTATATAATGAAGTGTTTCCAAAGGGTATGTGTGTGTGTGTGTGTGTGTGTGTGTGTGTAAGAAAGAGAGAAAGCATAGTGAATAAATGTGGCTTGTTGTGGTAGTGACTACAAAAGTGTTCTTTTTAAAAAATAAATTTTATGATATGGGTATTGACCTTTTTTACTGAAGGCTCTATACTTTTTATGTTCATTTCATTCAGATAATGTAAACAGAGTTTAGGCTATCTTTGCCAGAAGAGTGCCTTCATAATCAAGAAATAGACAGTTATTTTTAGTGTAAAACTTCATCACTGAAATTAAGTGTAGCACTGTGAGAGAGACTTGAATTTTTAATGCCTATTTTTGCCTTCTCTTCCTTGCAGAAGAGTGTTGGTGGCCCAGGGAAGGGGAAATACAGGCAGTTGGGTCTGCATTGAGGAATGTGTGATACCAAGAGACTTTCAGGATGAGGTTGGCCATGTATTCACAGAAATACTAGTTATGGCTTCTAAAGTTCTGAAAGCCAAGGGAAGATGGAAAGGGGATAGCTGTTAGCTGTTTACTGAAGCAATAGCTTAATGCAATCTGTAGTATCTTTCATTAAGATCCAAGAGATAGAAAATGGTCTATTTTGAGTATATTTTTTCTACTTTTTAATTAACAGAGAGTAAATCTTCAGCATGTTAGCCATGGTTCTTCCTCTGTAGTATTAACCCATGGTTGTTAACTCCCATCTGCTTTCAGACAATTTATCTGATTTCTGTTGGTGCCCATTGCTATGATTACTTTTGTTTTACCAGTTTCGTGAACTTGGAACTAAGAAATAGATTCCAAACTGTATAAAAGTGTACAATGAAATTCTTTACACACTGGTTGATTATTTTAATTTCTTACAGGTTTGTGTATTAGACCTTCGGAAATAGCGCTACTAGTTGGAAGCCATGGACCGACTATGAATGTGTATATAGCCAAAATGACTGTCCCCGACCCAAGTACTGCTATAGTCCCACTTGAACCATGGCCAGTCCACTACAGCCAAATCTAAGAGAAATATATACATACAGTGTATATAAACAAAATTGCACCCTGAAGATGACAGAATTTTGTCACAGCTTGTGAATTCTGTTCACCAAGTGCTGGAATCTAATCTGCTGTGCCCCTAAAATAGCATTTAGAAGTTTTGGATATGAAAAACGGAAGAGAGAAAAAAATAAGCGTTATAAAAGCAGCCCATACATGTACGAGTTTTTGGATACTAATGACAGCCTTGTTTCTCCCCTTTGAATCAGCAGACACCATGGATTATATTCTTTTTTCCCTTCAGTAGTTTAGCAGTTTGTATGTACAGAGAAAATGGACTTACAAAAACTTGCAGCAGTAGTTTGTTCTTGCTTTTAAACTTTGTTTTTGGTTTAGTTTATGGATGCATGAAGTAAGGGAGTGAATCAGTTTCTTGTTTATATTTTTTTCACCTTTTAAACAAAAAATTCTTAAAAATATTTTAATGCATTCTTTTGAAGAGATAGATGTTTGGTACATTTATGGCTCCCAGAGCATATATTCGATTGGTGCATGTTGTAGGAGGGGGAATCGGAAATTAAATGGAACTGTATGACTTTGGTCATGTCAATCTGTAAGACACATCAGTAAAAGGGTATTATGCTCTGTTTTTTGTTTTTGCTTTTGCTTTGTATTTTTGTTGTGAGTTTTTTTTTTTTTTTTCTCTTTGGTTTTTTTGTTTTGTTTTTTGGTGATGTGGCTTAAATGCAATAGTTTCTTTTTTGGGACATATTTCTGCCAATTAAAGACTTAGAAGGGCACAAAAAATTTTCTAATACCATAGAGAAGATGCATAAACAAAAATCTTCTGATGTCTTGTAGCCATAACTAAATTATGGTTAAAATGTGCACTATTGTGAAAAGGAGCAAAGTAGGTTTGAGTTTTTTTTGTTGTTTGTTTATTTGTTTCTTTTGCTTTGTTTTTTAAGAGATTAAAATGTTTCTGGATAAGGATTAGCTTCTCAAAGTGTCCATCATTCTGTGTAGAAGCTTAAATATGTAATGTAACCAAACTCCAGTATTAAAAATCTCTCATGTTATTTTTCTTTTTACAAAGCAAGATAACAACATATTAACACTGCCATTACATGGCAAAATGTTTGCTACCTTAGTTTAAAAACAATCTTTAAAACAAAAGACTTGCTTCAAGGTGTTTTCACATAGCGGTGATTCAAAATTTTTTAAAAAGGTATAATTGCACTAACCTCCCTGCTGCTCTAATTCTGCATTTGTGGTACTTGTGACTACATTTTTTCAAATAATAGCTAGATTTAAGCTGCTATGTTTTGTTTTTTCAGTAATCACTACTATATCATGTCTTTTACTCTGTTTATAATATCACGTATTTTCTTAAAGGTATAGGTATCAGATCAAAAACCTCCTGTGCTCATGCAACTAAAAGCTAAAATATACAGAATCTACAAATGATAGCATGGGGCTATGTTTATATGTGTGATTAACAGGGTTTGTCATGATTACTGTAATAATCCAGAAGTGTCGATTTTGAAGAGAATAGTTGTCAAATTTATGTCTCAAAGATTTTAATTAAGGAATATCATTTATTATCAAGCTTGGCAAATTTATAACACTGTCACTAATTATTTTGAAGCTTTTACTGCTAAAATTTTAACCTATGTTTTAAGTTTAAGTAGAAACTGATTTAACCCAAGTAATGCAGCTTTGATTTTCAGCATTTGTTGTTTTGCTATTTTTACAAAACAGCATTGATTGAAGCAAGTCTTGGTTTTACTAAGGTAGGATAGCATTTGCTATTGGTAAAGAGAATAAATACACTTAATTTCACAATACATTGTTTTATGTGTACCCCAGTTGTTGTTAGTGGGGACTATGATACTGTAATAATATTTTTTAAAATTTACATCCAGAGAGGCAGTCATTCATGATGGTTTTGTGCCAGCTGTTTTTAGGGTTTTCGATCACATTATAGATATTTAGAACTATTACCCTGTGACTTACGTAGGAAACCTAATACGCTGAGTATCTGGCACTTGAAATCCTGCTTTTATTGCTGGAGGTCCACATCTGTGGTTGACCTCTGTTGTTGTTTTAAAAAAGTAAATAAAATTTTAAAAATCTGTGCAATAATTTTTAAATGTGCTCCCAGGAATAGACACAAATGTTTTGAGTATGTTTAAGCTGCATTTTCCTTTAGCGATGCATTTGTCAATTGCACTGAATTTAAATCTGAAAGTCAGAGGTGATTATTGATAGTACTTTTTGTATTTTGATATGGACAGTTTATTCATTTGCATACAGTTATTGACTTTTTTTCCCCAGCTGATTAAAAGATAGTCATGAAGTTCTGCAGTATAGCTGCCAAAATAGACAGCTACATGTTTATGGTGTTGTCATCTTCTCTGTTTTTGGGGGGTTTTTTGGTTGTTGTTGTTGTTGTTGTTTTTATCTTTAGCTATTTTACTTAAGCATAATAGCCACAATAGGACATATAAAAGATTATAAATACAGAGCTTTATTATCCTGAAGTCTTGGGTCTTTTAAGTATAAACGATCAGAAAGGTATCCATTTTGTAGGCTTGGGTTCTTTGTGAGCATACAGTTATTTCTTTTTGCTGCTGTTCTCACCATCATCATTGCCTGCTGATGTGCCACGATGCTGCTCCAGTAGACATAAATAAGATTGCCTCTAATTTGAGCAGTAACATGATTATAAGAGACCAAGTTTCACAGCCTGTAAAAGTTCTATTTTTGAGGTTCTTGCTTATTTTTCCTTCCTTTTTTTTTTTTCTCTCTAAGAACTTATCTGAAGATCTACTGATTCCAGTAGATTTTCTGTGGTATTCATTATATATCATTGTTGTATAGGCTACTGTAAGAAACTTATAAGGAAAAATAGAAAGGAAGACTTGAATGAATAGAATACTCATTGATTAAAATAGAATAAGGAAAGAGCAGCTGTCACTCTTAAATATCGTAAAGGAATATCTTTTTTCTTCTCCATGTAGGAAATCCCCTAAGTTCTTAATATTTGTTCCATTCCCAATTCCCTGTCATTGATCAGGTACCATCATTGACTTTCAAGTGACTTTTAGAAGTGGTTAACTTTTAATTTCCTAATAGGTCTTAGAGTGTATTGAATTCTGTTTTAATTAGTTATTCTCTAGGTAAGTATGTTTTAGGATTAAACACCTTTTACAGATACTGAAAGTGCCTCCTTTTGTGGTGTAAAAAACAAATTATGGTGCAAAAAGTAATCATTAGATTGAATTACATGAAGGTTTTTTGCTTTTTGACATATAAAAATGTCAAGAGAAAGGCCAAAGATTTGTACTTTTTCACTTAACTTATAAAGCACTCCTTTTTTCCTTAAACTTATTTCTGTCAAATTAGATTTAATGAGAGAGTACTATTTTTAAGGAGCTATCTGTTTATGTAGAATGATTTTGTTAAGAGTAATGTAAACTATTATTGAGTAGAGGCCTGAAGAGGAGTATGCATTTTTGCTGTTTAAAGGAATCACAAGTGACCATTCTTATGTCAGCAAAAATGTTAAGTTTTACTAGATAAGTAGAAAAAATAAATCTCAAATGCAGTGCTATTTACTCTTTTCAAACAGTTCTCATTTTCTTAAGCACATTGTACATTTCTATAGAACCCGCATTTATTCTCACATGCTAAGGACGGTACTTGCATTTGGTGAATTACTGTTGACAGTTTCCACAGAAATCCTATTTCAGTGGACCAACATTGTGGCATGGCAGCAAATGCCAACATTTTGGGGAATAGCAGCAAATCTACAAGAGACCCTGGTTGGTTTTTTGTTTGTTTGTTTGTTTGTTTTCTTCTGAATCAGCAGGGACGGAAGGGGAGTTAGGGAAGTTATGAATTACTCCTTCCTGTAATAGCTCTGACGTGTCACATTCATTATCAGTTTGTTTTTTTTTTAAAACACGTGATTCTAACTAAATGTAGAAGAGAGAGCAAAAAAAGAAAAGAGAGAAAGTGTTCACTTTTTTAATACACTGATTTAGAAATTTGATGTCTTATATCAGTAGTTCTGAAGGATTAATAGCATTCTTTATTTCCGCCTTTACGTTGACAGTGTTGAAGCAGGGTGAATAACTAGGGCATATTTTTTTTTCTAGTAAGCTGTTTCATGATGTTTTCTTTGGAGTTTCTGGATAAGTTCAAGAAAACATTCTGCATGTTGTATCTAGTCTAATGTACTTTTCCATCTCATTAAAAACAAAAACAGACAGACTGCATTCTGTAGCTCTGTAATCCCTAAATACAGAAGTAATTTTCTTCTTTCCTGACTTTGACATTGTAGCTATAATGTTCTAATTTTGATTTTTACAAATCCTTTGGGTCTAATTCTGTGAGCCTACTTCTAGCACTGGATTAAAATGTCTGCATCATTTCTTTAGTTACCCAGTTAACTTTAAAACTGTTGTACAAGTGTAAACCAGCCCATGACAGTTTTTTGTACATGTTAAAGAACTTTATTGTTCAGTTTTCATGATTATTGTGTAAGGAAGACTGATATAGATGTTCTACGCTGTCCTGGACCATGTTAATTACACTTATGATGTATTTTGGTTCCACATCACAATGATTTGTCCCCAATGACCCTTTTCTCCTTTCTAGGCACATTTTTTGTTGTTGTTGTTGTTGCAGTTTCCCTTTGCATTGTATTGCTTTGACAACTGTAATTTGAATCAGATCTGAAAGAGGTCCAGAATAAAATATATTTTGATATTATGTTGGCTGTGTACATATATAAAACCTTTGATATCTATGTAGTTTGTATAGACTATTTACTAGTCAAGTAAAGGGAGAGGGATGCTATTTCTTGTTTACAATTTCTTGTTTACATTTTATTGCAATTACTCCTCCAGTGTTCTTTTGTAGAATAAACTTTTTTGCTCTGACTTAGCCTTCATAACATATAGCATGTCTATTCTCCCATACTGGTGTTACCAGTTGTAACAACTGCCATCAGAACCCAAACCACTGTATTTCATAAATATATTGTTTTACAAGATAGACACTTTAAAGTAAGCCCATAGATAAAATTACAAATTTTACTATTTTATTACTTCTCGTAGGAGATAAGATTTTTTAAATGAAGGGATTACTTACTATTTTTATTAAAGACTAATAGAGCATTTAATCAGCTAAGGAATAACAATTAACTTTTGAATTATTTTAAAAAATCAACGTTGTACTTAGAAGACATTGTTTCACATAAACAGAGACAGATTCATTTGTTTAGAGTCCATTTGAGCACAAAACAATGTGTACATGTTGTTGAAGATTTTTAGGACAGGGTGTGCTCAACATCCTTAATGCCCTTTTTTCTTCATAGAAACCTATTATAATTAAAAAATTTTTTTCCTTAGCTAGTGGCTTATGTTGCTAACAAACCTTATAAGCTGTGAGGAAAGATACTAGGCACCTTCCAGTTTTAATTAATCCCAACTCCTGTAGAGTTACCTAGAGACTTTTTTAAAGAATCATTGAGCATATTTTTTAATTTTTTGTTTTTTTAAAAACTTGTATTCTCCAGGTCTTCTACATTTCCCTTCCATTACCTTAAGTATAAACTACTTATGGGCATATAGCCTTGTCACGTTTTATTAAATGATAAGCTACTGCAGTTACTAGAACTTTCTGACAGCCTTTCATTTTCAAAGGGTTAACTTTTATTGCATGGCATAGATTGTTAATACCGTTCTGCATTTTACACTTTTTCCGAAAGTGTTGGACAACTAAGGATTATAATCTGTCTAAGTTTGAGGTAAAACAAGTGCAGAAGGGGTTATTTGAAATTTCCTAGTTCTTACACTTTACAGTAGATCAGATTTCTTACCTATTATAATACATAGCAGGTCAAATTAAAGTTTACTGTTTCCCTAGTATATACGCTTGCAAATGCAGTGGAGGAAAAGACACTATGGACAGTAGTTTTACGGTGCTTTTCTCTGCTGTACCAAAGCTCTGTCAACAATGAAATGTTAACCCTATGCTACTTTTTCTGCATGTTTCTTCTCTTCAAATGTCATATATCTCAATGCTTACTTGTCCTAACTTGTAATATTTTTGTATTAAATTTTTTTAGGAGTTCCTTGTAATTTCTTTATAATTTAAAATATATTAAACACAAAGTGTTTAGTAAAGTAAGAAGACAATTATTAACGTTTCTTGGTTGTTGGGTTTGTATGATCAATTGTGCAAACAATTCACACTTCAAGAACTAGGACCAGTGGGGTGTAATCTACACAGAAAAATATACCACAGTTCTGTTAAAAAACAAGCCATCTTAATAAGTTATACAATCGAGTGTCAGAATGGGCTGCTTTAAGAGTTACTGCACTGCCAGAAATAACAAAATCATAGGTCGGAGGGCTCCTGGACTGCTGTGGAGGGATTTAAACACTGCATGGATACCTCAAGTAGTCAACTCTTCTTACATTAAAAATCCAGTCACACTGAACTCAGTCTGAGATCAGACATTTGAAAACATCAGCTTCCAGAATCTCACACATTCAAATTTAGGGGGTTTTGAAAACTCTGCATATTGTCAGGTCCTTCTCCACAAAAGCTTTTACTGACTTAATTTATATACACTACTTGACCAGGTGAATTATCTGATTTTCCAACTCGGGTACCTGAGGAACAGAATACCTCAGGACAAGGAATGGCGACCTACACGTCTGGCGTGGGTCATACTGAAGGCCCAGAGTCATCAGATAACTCGAGTTTAATATGACATAAAACTATAGCTGTGTGGTATGTTTTTAAATGTCTCCCGTGAAATGGTTGAAATAAACAAGTTTGAAGTTGGACAAGTGTGTTGAAATAAATGAAGTCTTACTATAATCAAGACTAAATTAGAGGTAAGTAAATTTTACATTTTTAAAAACAATGTTGACTTAGAGTCCCTTAAAACCCTTTTTAAAGTAATATGCCTGGCCCTACCTTAACCTACTCGCTAATATGATAGCGCTAGGTATGTGTGCCTTTTTTTAATGTTTGTGTGCCATAGATGATATTCATAAGTACCCGCTCATAAAGAAATTGAAAAATTCCCACTTGCAAATATCCAACCAGTTCTTCTGTGGTTACACAGTTACCACTTTGCTATGTGTCCTTCCAGACATTTTTAATACATGCGTAAAGAACAAAACAGGGTTGTAATATTCACGGATTTGAGAAACTAGCTTTTTCGCTGAACCGGTCAGGGCCTTTTGTGACATCAGTGTATATACACCCCTCTACTGTAGATGTGGAGTCTACCATAGAGATTTAGGGCATGAATTCTACCTGACTGTCTGCGTTGAATCCCAGCTCCACTCTTAAGTTGTTTGACCTAAGGAGTTACTGTCCTGGCTTTCCCATGTGTAAAATGGGGCTAGCAATAGTACCTACCTCACAGATTGGTTATGAGGATTAAAATTGTTAACGTATATAAAGCCCTTAGGGAACCATGCCTGCTTGTATAAAGCATACTATGTGCTACCTTTATTTTGATTTTTAATGGTTGTATGGTATACCGTAATTTAGTTAGCCCCCTATAATGTATATTTACTTTTTCACTGTTTCCTATTATAAACAGTGATGCAGTAAACAAATCAGTAGGGCAAACTCAACAGTTGGTTCTGATGTACACTCCTGGTTAATAGGCATTTTCAAAGAATCTATAAAACTTGCTACCCACCCATTTTCTGGCATTAACTGAATATGTTATTTTGAAAACAGTCACCTGGGAATCTGTGGAAGGGAGATTTCTTGGGGAAAATGCTCTGGATGTTTACTCAATGTACATACAGGAACAAGAGAGAAAATAATTTAGACCAATAAAGGACAATCATGTGGCAGGAGTTAGCAGAAAACCACTAATGTTTTAAGCCTATGTTACTAGTCATTAAATGTTCAAGATATGAGTAAGATTTTGTTTAAACATGGAAGAGTATTTCTGCCACGGAGCAAGATACATAGGTTAAATCCAATTATAAAGTTACAGAACTACCAGAATATTTAGTGACATATACTAATAATGCTGGGAGCCAAGTTCCTAGTCCACGTGCTAGAATGGCAGGCATGTCTTTATTATAGGACTTAAAAAAAGTTCTGTCGTTATACGTTTTACCTTCTCGAGTCTTGCGTCTTCTTTTGTTACTTTTTCAGCACATATTTATTTGTTGAAAATCTAGTGTGTCCCAGGAAGTGCCTTTCCCACTACAATAGTAGTACAAATGGTGAGCAGGAAAAGATAGGCTCTGCCTTTGTGAAGTATTGTAATTGAATGCTGTAATAGGGAATTAGGTTGAAGCTGTTTTTCTAAGTCAAAAACTACTAAACACTGGAAATTTTAAAAGGTTCAGCTTAATTTGAGGTACTGTTTCTAAATGGCAAGGGGTTTCTAACAGTTTGGGTTGTTGGCCCCTTAGACTAGGTGAGCTCATCTGGCTATGTATGTCCCAGTACGGCCCTCTCTGTGACCCACGTTGGACGTGTAATTACTTGTTTTATGTCAGTCCTCTAATGCTGCTATTAAAATTTTAAATAGTATGTATTTACCTCCATTTATTACTTAAAACAGTGTCCATTGATTCCTTACCTGGAAAGCCAGAGAAATTAGGCACTTCATCTCTTCTCACCTCAAGAGCTCTGTTATGATTTTCACTCGTTAAAGGTGATAGGCATATTTTTGCTGTTACTGCTGTTACAGTCAGGAACTCATAAATGTTGGAAATGTGTGCCAATCTGTGTCTCAAACCTCACCCCTACCAGGTTTCCAAAGGCAGTTATACACAAACAGTATATGAGTCAAAGTACCTCTTTTTTAATAGCTACAGGAGCTATACTTGTATCAACCCATTCAGCTCTAGAGGGAGGCTGCTTTGAGGTTTGTGGTTTAGGGTTTTGCTACTCAAAACTGTAGCCCGTAGGCCTCACCTGGAAACTTGTTAGAAGTCGTCCCAAGCCCCACCCCAGGACCTAATGAATCTGAACCTGCCCTGTAACAAGGTTCCCCCCACCACACACACCCAAGTAAATTGCATGCACATGAAGGTTTGAGAATTACTGTAGGGTCCGAAGTCAAACTAGAGGACCTTGTACCACTTTCCCCCTCCCCATGCCTATCCTGAAGTCCTTGAGACTAGCAGCGTATGTTGGGACACCATAACAGTTGCTGTTCATGATAGGGCTAGAGGTCCCCAAAGGGACTCTAAAACACAGCTTACTGATAAGACATGGAGTGGTAAAATTTTAGGGTGTTGTATTAAAGGGTTCTCAATAAACACAGTAATCCTGCTAAACTTAATAATATCCCAATATCTCAGGCTCTGACCAATCAACTGGGAGACTATGGGCAAGATACCCTCTCTCTGCCTATGTCCTTACCTGTAAACTGGAAAATGACAGTCACCTGTCTTGGGTTGTAAGGACTAAACGAGATGATGCCTGTAGTTTTGAGCACCATGCCCAGCTCATAGTTAGGCATGAGGAAAAGTATAACCATTATTGTCCTCTGGTGGTGGTGCTGATGGAGGGTGCTAGGATGATGCGAGGAGCAGAAGCTCCTATACCTTTATGTTGAGATGTATGTGATTTGTATTGTCTTCTGTATACACATCTGTTTATATTCAGTTTCATATCTCAGTAAGTTCAGTACTCACTTTGAGACCATGGCTTCTTTGTTCCTGAGTTTATTTGGACCCAGTTTTTAGTTGTTGGATTTAGTTGGATTTCATCTTCGTTTAGTCCTAGTGAGTTCTGTCTTCCTTGAATCCTTGTGCATTTGAGGCTCTTGCTGTACCTGTCCTACACAAAAATGAATACTTGATAGAGTATATTATTCTTGCATCACATTTTCTTAAATCTCAGTTGATCAGCATTAAAGTGGAAGTCAAGAACTCCCAACGTGAGAATAAGTGGTATTTCACCCAGGACCTGCTAAATCAGATTGCATGCAGAGTGAGGATCCTCAATCTGTGTTTCCAGAAGTTTCTAATGCACAGGAAACCTAGAGAACCACACTGTGCTACTCGCCTGTCTTCTGGCAATCACCGCTGCTGTGCTGAAGTGCGAGACCACCGTGGCTTTTGTCTCAGGTAATTTTTTCCCCCTGGATTCCTGAGGATTCCTTGTCCTTGAAATTCTGTAACTTCTTAGGATATGCCTAGGCATTCCTCCCTTCTGAATCTGTTCTGGAACCCAGCAAAACCTAGTAAACACAGTAAGCCCACAGTCACGTTTTTCTTTACTTCCAAAAACCTTACTAAAATGTTGAGTCTGTTTTTCCTTTTCATGATATTTTGCTGAGCCTTGCGGCAGACCCAGCTGAAGTTAGCAATCATGACTATCCAGTGGCACCAGTCTACACGCCCTTGTGTGCTTTTTCTCCATGGTGCTCAACAGGCCTGGGGAAGAGGATGTCTTAGGTGGTGATTGAGACTAGCAGGGTCAAGGAGCTTTCAACAGTTCACACCTTGCCAGAGGGTTAGCACTCCAAGAACTTCCAGGACATGGGGTCCTCTAGTCAGGATATGCCTGGGACAGAGTGAGTAGCACTTGTGAGAAACCTCAGGTTTCTGGAGACTGGAAAGGTTTCTATGTGTCTGGAAGGAACCGTCATGACCCAGGTTAAAGGCAAGGGTGATAACGTATGCCTGGCGTTCATGCTTCCTGGGAGATAGTGGAGGTTCTGCCGACATGAAAGAGCTTGTCAGATGGGTTAGAAGATTATGGTTGCTCAGAGCTGTCAATGAGAATACGCGGCAGTGCCTGGGAAGGGGACTGTGGAATAGAGGCTAAGTGTGGGGCGGGGCAGGGGAGCAGGGTCGGTTTAGCAACGTGAAGTTAGGTGGCTGAGGCAGCTGTGTCTCTTGGATTCAGTCACATTCTTATCTAGCCATACTGAAATAGATGCACCTCCTGTAAGGTTTCTTCTCCCCTATATAGTCATGTGATTCCTGTACCTGGAATGCCTTCTCCCTTGCCTAATTCCTAATTATCAGGTTCAGTCAAGCCAAGTGCTTCTCGGAAGACTGGCCGTTGCCTACTGCCTTCCTTCTGCCTCTACTTCTGCTCTGGGGTAGGTGCCCCTGCCACTCTCAGTGCCCTGTCCACAGCTCTGGTGATAGAATGGCTTCCTAGGCTGCCTCTACTAAACTGGGTTCCCGAAGGGCAAAGCCTATCTATTGTATTTCTCTCTGGATTCCCAGAACCTAGGATAGTGCCTGGGGGAAATAGCTGTTTGATGAATTCGAGAGATAAGGGATGGAAGGCACTCATGGAGAGTAAATTGTGAAAATGAGAAGGTCACATACTGTAGTGAAAAAAAGCATTACCTTTTTCCTATGGATGTGAGCTGGAACAAGTTTCTTTATATCTGAGCATCAATTTCTTATGTCTGAGAAATACCTATGTAAGATATCTTGCTTTCAAGGTAGTTTTAAGGATTAGCAGTCTTGTTAACTTGTTTGGCACAGTGGCTGGCATAAATTAGGCTTTTATATACATGGCATGATTACTATTGTTGCTATTTTTACCGTTATAAACATGCCAGAGAAAACATTTGTTTGACAGGATCATTTGTTGAAAATAATTAGTGGTAATTAGATTTACAAAGGCACTACTATTATGGACATGAATGTGGAAGTAGTTATTGAACGAGCTGTTATTTACAGTTGCATTTTGTTACGACAGTACATTTTTAAGTATGTAATTGTTTTTTGTGTGCAACCTGGTTGCATCATGATGATGATGGCTGTGTGTCTGTGTAATCTGTTCCCTTGTGTTACTTCACCTGTGATTTTTTCCGTCTTGCCCTTAGTCTCCACTAAATTTTTTTTTGGCGGGGAAGGGGGGCATTGTCAAAAATTGGAGAATGCACTTTTAAATGCAACTCTGTGCCAAACATCCGTTTTGTGATCTATTATTTATAGAAAAACATCGGAAATGGCATCAATATTAAGAACCAAGGTTCTAAAGGAGTAGCATTTCACATGTCGCTTTCTTTTGCCTTGATTTCAATATATCTCACTTAGACTTCAATTTTGAAACATGAATCAAGGTCAAAATAGCACTCTACTTCTGTGTGTTTGGTCACCTTCATTTTTCAGACATAGACCTTTTGATCTACGTAATTGTTTTTTTCCTTATGGTAGTAATGTGCGCTCATTTTAGAAAATCTTTAAGAAAAAGTGTTGAGGTATATGTGTAAATAAGGAGAAAAATCACAAGTGTAAATTTTATCTAGCTTTAAGCAGGATGCTTAGGTACTGCTAAATATAGGCCTTTCTGCCATTTCAGTGAAGAATAGGGCGTCCTGCTGACCTCCATGGGACGCATAACATGAGTAAGAAAGATTAATTGTTATTTCAGGTTACTGAGATTTTGCAGTTGTTTGTTATTGTAGCATACTCACTCTTTTACCCCTACGTCTGACCCACCTGGGCATTCTCTCCTATAGTAGCCTCTGTTAGCTACATAATATTCTAGACACTTTCCTACGTGTTTATAAACATAAACCAATGGTTTGTTTCAACATAAAGGGGATTATGCTGTACTTGTTATTCTGTGGCTTAATTCATTTAGTGTATTAAAACGTCTTTCCATGTTCTTTTTCAGAACAGCTTTATTGAGCTCTAATTGACGTAAAGTACATATTTATTTGTTTATTTTTAAAGATTTAATTTTATTTGTGGCTGCGTTGGGTCTTCGTTGCTGCGTGCGGGCTTTCTTTAGTTGCAGCGAGCAGGGGCTACTCTTCGTGGCTGTGCGTGGGCTTCTCCTTGTGGTGTGGCTTCTCTTGTTGCGGAACATGGGCTCTAGGCGCACAGGCTTCAGTAGTTGTGGCTCATGGGCTTAGCTGCTCCGCGGCATGTGAGACCTTTCCGGACCAGGGATTGAATCCGTGTCCCCTGCGTTGGCAGGCGGATTCTTATCCACTGCGCCACCACAGAAGTCCCAAAGTACATATTTAAATTGTACAGGTTTACGTGTCTCTACCTATGTATATACCTGTGACATAATCACACTTAAAAAATGGACCTATCTGTCCCCTTCAAAGTTTGCTTTTGCCCCTTGGGAATCCCTCTCAGCCATCCCTGTCATGACCCCAACCATTCTCAGGTTATCTTCTCCCAGCAAAGATGTGTGGTAACATGCATGGAGTATCGCCAACCAGGAAAACTTGTCCAAGCCCTGGTGTTAATGCCGAAAACTCGGCCTCTGTGCACTGGTGTCGAACTGAATCTTGGAGACAAGAGTTTGGGGTGAAGTAGAAGAGAATAGTTTTATTGCTTTGCTGGACAAAGCAGGACACAGCAGGCTCGTGCCCTCAAAAACTGTGTCCCAAGCCGGGAGGATTTGGTGAGGAGTTTTATAGCCATGGTTCAAGGGCGGGGTTGCTGATAAGGATCAGGGTGCGTGCAGGGCCTGCACCCCTTTAATCTGGCCTCAGGTGGTCTCCTGGTGATCAGCTTCTCTGCAATGAAGAATGCTGACATCTTCCATTTGTTGGGGGGTTTCGTGCTGCAGAAGAGCTCAAAGATATTATCATGTGTATCCCTTGAGGCAGAACCAGGATCCTGCCCCAAGCCTGGCTTGACTGCTCCTTCCTTGCCTCCGCATCCCCTCCCTTCCCCGATTAACAACCCTTTGAACCTGCCTTTTAGAACGCAGGGAAGGTCATGGAGGCTGAAGCCTGTTACCTACAAACCAGAGACGGGGAACAGAAAGGCTTCCATGCCCGGGAGTCCCACAGGGTCCTGCTGGATTTCAGTGGTCCAGATCTTACTGGGGGCTGGGTCACAAACACGTAGTTGACCACCCATGTGGTTGACCTTAGTTTCCAGCCCCTTTGAAGGCTGAGCTGATAACTGTCTGGCCCAAGCCCCTCCTCCCCCACCCTAACCATAAATCACATTGTTAGCATAGGTTATCTGGCATGGCCCAAGGCCTCCAGGTAAACAAAGACACTCTTATCAGGCAGGACGCTGAAGAGCTTATAAATTACCTCCCAGGAGCTAGAGGCAAAGGCCAAATCTCTTTAGGCAAGGTTAATCCTTTACTGCTCAACTGGTATTGACTTGCAGATACGTATTTTATTCTTCAGGTTAGAATCCAATGCTGTCATTATCTCTTTGGATGATCACATCAGTCCTTATTTGGCCATTGAGAGGTCTTTCCGGTCGGCTTCTGTGACCTTTCAACATGCCCCAGCACTTTTTTTTTTTTATAAGCACTTTATTACTTTTTGACCCTTCAAGTTTGCCCGGATTCATCTAGTATTTTCCCTGCCCCCACCATAGAAAAAGCCATTTCTTCAAAGAGCTCAGTTTTCTTTTACTGGAGAGTGGTATTTAGGCTGTAGGTGTTTTCATTGTTACTGTCTGCTTCTAAGTCCCCCTCAGAGCTAGTACACAAATACATGGATGTATGTTAACCCATGTATACTTATATATCTTGATTTATTTCTCTAGCTTTACATGTATTAAAATAAATGTGAGTTTATACTGACATCTCACTTTCTTCTAGTACCACTTGGGTTCCTTCTAGTTTTCCCCCTTGCCTACATGTCACTTCACTCTTGTAACCTGCCTCTCATTATCTATAATTTATTTGCATATTGATTTAACCCTAGTCTACATATACTTTCAGAATTACTAAACTGTGCCCCTGTGTAAAAAAAAATTTTATGAGCCATAATACAATGTTGTTTTGTACAATTCTTTACATTTGCAGTGTCTAGTCAAAGCAGTGTTATCCAAAGTTAGGTTAAGTTCCTTTTTTTCCCACCCCTTCAGTGAAGTTATGCATTTGTAATATAATTGAATTTATTTTTCAGCCTGGATTTCATACTGACATCCTACTTGAACTATTTCTTAATTTGCATGCAGTAAAATTCACTTTTTACGGTATAAAATACGGGTTTTGTTAAATGCGTAGTCATTTATATACCAACCACCAAAATACCACAGAGAAACAGTTCCATTACCCTGAAACTTCCCTGGACAGCTACTTTGTAGTCAACTGCCCTCCCCTCCCTCAGCCTTCAAGCAATCACTGATCTGTTTTCCATACCTGTAGTTCTGGCCTTTTTCAGAATGTGATGTAAATGCAGTAATACATGTAGCCTTTTAAGGCTGCCCTCTTTCAAATTTTTAAATGCGTATGTGATTCATCCATTTTGTTAGATCAATCAATAGTTTATTCCTTTCAATTGCTGACTGATGTTCCATTGTATGGATGTACCACAGTTTTTTAATTTATTCACCCATTGGACATTTTGGTTGTTTTCAGTTTTTGGTGATTATGGCTAAAGATGCTATAAACACTTACATACAGATTTTAGTGTAAACAGATGTTTTCAAATCACTTGGGTAAATGCATAGAAGTGGGAAGAAACAGTCAACTGTTTTTGCCAAGTGGCTGTACCATTTTTTTATTCCCACCACAATTGAATGAGTTCTTGGTGCTCCACATCCATGTCAGCATTCGTAACCATTAAGCTTTTTTGAAAAGCCATTCTAATAATTGTGCAATGGTATCTCAGTGTGGTTTTAACTTGCATTTCCCTAGTGACTATCTTTTCATGTGCTTATTTGCCAGCCATATATCTTCTATGGCAGTGTCTGTTCAAAGCTGGCCCATTTTTTCATTGGGATGCTTGTTTCCTTTTTTTTTGAGCTTTGATAGTTTTTTATATCCTGGATATGAGTCTTTTATCGGATACTTTTTTTTTCCTTTAACAGTGTCTTTCTAAAAGCACATATTCTTAATTTTGATGGTGTCTACTGTATCACTTTTTAAGCACTTATTATTTGGTGTTGTATCTAAGAATGTCATATAGTTGGAATCATGGTATGTAGTAGCCTTTTCACATAGTCTTCTTTTACTTAGTAATATGTATTTAAGTTTCCTCCATATCTTTTCATGGCTTTATAGCTCATTTCTTTTTAGTGCTAAAATTGCATTGTATTGATATACCACAGATTTTTAAAAATTAATTAATTTATTTTTATATTTGGCTGTGTTGGGTCTTTGTTGCGGTGTGCGGGCTTTCTCTAGTTGTGGTGAGCAGGGGCTACTCTTTATTGTGGTGCACGGGCTTCTCATTGCGGTGGCTTCTCTTGTTGCGGAGCATGGGCTCTAGGCGTGCGGACTTCAGTAGTTGCATCACGTGGACTCAGTAGTTGTGGCTCGTGGGCTCTAGAGCGTAGGCTCAGTAGTTGTGACACACGGGCTTAGTTGCTCCGCAGCATGTGGGATCTTCCTGGAGCAGGGCTCAAACCCGTGTCCCCTGCATTGGCAGGAGGGTTCTTAACCACTGTGCTACCAGGGAAGCCCCTGTACCACAGATTAACCATTCATCTGCTGAAAGCCATCTTGGTTGCTTTCAAATTTGGCAATTATTAATAAGGCTGCTATAAACACTCATATGCAGATTTTTGTATAGACATATGTTTTCAAATCCTTTAGGTAAATACCAAAGAGTGTGATTACTGAATCATATGGTAACGGTACATTTAGTTTAGTAATACACCACCAAACTGTCTTCCGAAGTGGCTGCACCATGTGAGCTTGAGAAGAATGTGTATTCTGCTGTTGGATGAAGTTTTCTACAGATGTTGTTTATACATCCAGTTGATTGATGGTGTTGTTGAGTCTGTTTCTGAAAGAGGAGGTGTGGACTTGCCCAACTACGGTAATAGATTCCTCTGTTTCTCCTTGTAGTTCTATCAGTTTTTGCTTCACATAGTTTGATGCTCTCTTGTTAGACATATGCGTGTTAAGGATTGTTATGTATTCTTGAAGGATTGACCCCTTTATTATTATGTAATGCCCTTCTTTATCCCTGGTAACTTTCCTTGCTTTGAAGTCTGCTTTGTCTGAAGTTAATATAGTTACCCCTGCTATGTTTTTGGTTTTTTTGCGGTACGCGGGCCTCTCACTGCTGTGGCCTCTCCCGTTGTGGAGCACAGGCTCCGGACGCGCAGGCTCAGCAGCCATGGCTCACGGGCCCAGCCGCTCCGCGGCATGTGGGATCCTCCCGGACCGGGGCATGAACCCGTGTCTCCTGCATCGGCAGGCGGACTCGCAACAACTGCGCCACCAGGGCAGCCCACTCCTGCTATCTTTTGATTAGTGTGAGCATGGTATATTTTTCTCCATCCACTTACTTTTAATCTATATGTCTTTATAATTAAAATGGTTTTCTTGTAGACAACATATAGTTGGGTCTTGTTTTTTGATCCACTCTGACAATCTCTCATTTTCCCCCAGCTTTATGGAAGTATTGCTGACAAATAAAAATTGTGTATATTTAAGGTATATGTGATGTTTTGATATGTGTGTACATTGTGAAATATTTACCACGATCAAGCTAATTAATCTATCCATCACTTGACAGTTACCTTTTTCCGAATATGTAGTGAGAACACTTTAAATCTACTCTCTTAGCAAATTTCAAATATAATACATTATTATTAACTATAATCACCGTGCTGTACATTAAATCTCCAGAACTTATTCATTTTATAACTGAAAGTTGGTACCCTTTGACCAACTTTTCCCCTTCCCCCCATCCCCCAGCCCCTAGTAAATATCATTCTACTCTCTGTTACTATGAGTTTGACTTTATTATTTTTTAAATTCCATATATAAGTGAGATCACATAAATATAATATGTATCACATATTCTTTATTCATTTGTCTATTAACAGACACTCGTTTCCATATCTTGGCTACTGTGAATAATGCAGCAATGAACATGGGAGTGCAAATATCTTTTTGAGGTAGTGATCTTATTTCCCTTGGATATATATCCAGAAGTGGAATTGCTGGATCATATGGTACTTCTATTTTTAATTTTTTTGACTTTTTGATAATAGCCATCCTAACAGGTGTGAAAGTGATAGCTCATGATTTTGATATGCACTCCCTTGATGGTTAGTGATGCTGAGCATCTTTTCATATACCCATTAGCCATTTGTACATCTTTGGAGAAATGTCTATTCAAGTCCTTTGCCCATTTTTAAATTACTTTATTTGCTTTTTTGCTATTGATGTATGAATTCCTTACATATTTGGGATTTAATCCCTTACTGGATATTATGGTTTACAAATATGTTCTCCCGTTCCATAAGTTGCCTTTTCATTTTGCTGATTGTTTCATTTGCTGTGCAGAACTTTTTAATTTGATGTAGTACGACTTGTTTATTTTTGCTTTTGTTGCTTATATAAAATCTGTCTTTTAATTGGTGCATTTAGACCATTAACATTCAAAGTGATTATTGATATAGTTGGATGATTATCTACCATATTCATTACTGTTTTCTGTTTGTTGCCCTTGGTCTTTGTTCCTACTTTTGTCTTCCACTCCTATTTTGCCTTTTGTAGTTTTAATTAGCATATCAGTTATACAGTCACCCTTCCTTATCCAAGGTTTTCACATTCAAGGATTCAACCAACTTCGGGTCAAAATTATTCAAAAAGAGATCCCAGAAAGTTCCAAAAAGCAAAACTTGAATTTGCTGTGTGCTGGCAAACATTTACGTAGCATTTCCGTGGTATTTGGTATGATAAGTAATTTAGAAATAATTTAAAGTATATAGGAGGATATGCATAGGTTATATGCAAATACTATACCATTTTATAAGAGAGACTTGAGCATCCTTGGATTTTTGGTATCTTCAGCGGGTCCTGGAACAAATCTCTCGCAGATACTGGGAGATAACTGTACTTTTTTTCTTAAAAAAAATTTTTTTTTAGTGGTTGCCCTGGAGTTTGCAATATACATGTACAACAAATTCAAGTCCACCCTCAAATAACACTATACTACTCAGTTTACAGGCATGAACAAAATAATCCTAATTCCTCCCTCCCGTCCCTTGTATCATTCCTGTAATTCATTTTACTTATATATAAGCATATATACATTAGACATACATGCACACACTGTTGACCCTTGAACAACAAAGGGGATAGGGGTGCTGACCTTCTGTACAGTTAAAAATCCATGTATAACTTTATAGTTGGCCCTCCGTAACTGAGGTTCTGTGTCTGCAGATTCAACCAACTTCAGATCATGTAGTACCATATTATCTATTTAGTGAAAAAAAAATTCCACGTATAAGTGGACCTGTGCAGTTCAAAACCATGTTAATGGTCAACTCTGTGTGTGTGTGTATGTGTGCGCACGCGCGTGTGTGTGTGTGCATGTGCATGTATGATATATGTAAGTGTATATAGTTGAATACGCTGTTGCTATTATTTTGAATTAACATCTGTTACACCGATTAAAAATAAGAAAAATAAAAGTTTTTATTTGACCTTCACTTTTCTGAGACTCTTCCTTTCTTTATGTAAATCTAAATTTCTGACCTATATCATTTTCCTTGTCTCCAAATAACTTTTTTAAACATTTCTTGCAAGCCAAGTCTGTTGGCAACGAAATCCCTCAAATTTTGTTTGTCTGACAAAGTCTTTATTTCTACTTCACTTTTGAAAAATTATTTTGCAGGGTACAGAATTCTAGGGTCTTTTTTTTTCTCTCAGCACTAACTATTTCATTCCACTTTCTTCTTGTTTGCATGGTTTCTGAGAAGTTGCATTTAATTCTTGCCTTTCTTCCTATGTAGGTAAGGTGTGATTTTCCTCCGGCTTCTCCCAGGATTTTTTCTTTATCTTTGATTTTCTCTTGTTTGAAAATTATATACCTAGATGTAGGATTTTTTCAGTTTTGATTTTGTTTTGTTTTATTTGTATTTATTATGCTTCATGTTTTCTGAATTTCCTGAATCTGTGGTTTGGTGTCTGATATTCGTTTGAGGAGCTCTCAGTCATTATTGGTTCAAATATTTCTTCTATTTCTTTCTACCTTTCTTCCTCGGATGCTCCCATTACATGTATGTTACACTTTTTGTGGTTGTCCTACAGTCCTTGGATATTCTGGTTTTTTTCAGTCTTTGTTCTCTTTGCTTTTCAGTTTTGTAGGTTTTTACTTTTACTGAGGTACCTTCAAGCTCAGAGACTCTTTCCTCGGGCATGTCCAGTCTCCTAAGTCTATCAAAGACATTATTTCTGTTACAGTGTTTTAGATCTCCGGCGTGTCTTTTTGTTTCTTTTTGAGAATCTCTGTCATCTCTCCTTACATTACCTATCTGTCCTTGCATATTGTCTACTTTATCTATTAGACTCCTTACCGTTTTAATCATAGTTACTTTAAATTCTCAAGTCTGACAGTTCCAAAATCCCTCCATGTCTGAATGTGATGCTTGCTCTATCTCTTCAGATTGTGTTTTTTGCCTTTTAGTATGCCTTGAATTTTTTTCTTCATAGCCAAACATGATGTGCTGGGTGAAAGGGACTGCTGTAAACAGGCCTTTAGTAACGTGGGTGAAGTGTGGGAGGAGAGGAAGTGTTCTATAACCCTGTGATTAGGTCTCAGACTTCTAATGAGCATGTCTCTCTGGACTGTGAACTTCACAAGCGTTTTTCAGTTTTTTCCTCCCCACTTAGGTGGGACAGGTTGGCTAGAGCTGACTTGAGTTGGGTATTTCCCCCCCCCGCAGAAGGTTAGGCTCCGGTTAACTAGTTTCTCCTGAGGGCAGGCCTTGTTAAGAAGCACAGAGTGCTCTGGCGTATTTCAAAATGGTTCCTTTTCCCCTCCCACTGCCAGCAGAGCAGCACAAGGGAGTTTTTCTCAGATTTTTACTGTGAGAACCTAGTTGAGGTCCTTCAGATGAAACACAGAAGTGTGGAGGGGGGGTCCCCTATGACTGGGTCCCCCTGGAGTTTTTAAACCTCAAACTTATCCTCACTGAGTCTCCAGCAATTCATCAATTACAGTTCAGGTTTGTTTTCCTACCATGGCACTGGATCCCCTGGCTGTTTCTGTTCCTTTGTGTCTGCTTCCGTAAACTGTGATGACCTTATTCATCCTGTCTGTCTCTCCATCTTGGAGGGAAACATTTTACCTGTCTCCTCTTCTCTCTTATGGGCCCAAGAAGAGCTGTTCTTTCAGTCTGTTCAGCTTTTTACTTGTTAGGACAGAGCAGTAACTTCCAAACTCCTTACACATGGGACTGGAAACCAGAAGTTTCATCTACCACTTTTAAAGGACCCTTTATTTACATTGGGTCTACTTGAAAAATCCAGGGTAATCTCTCTATTCTAAAGTCAGCTGATAAGCAGCTTTGATTCTGACTGCAACCTTAATTCCTCTTTGCCATGTGGCAGACTGTCATCACTGGTTCTGGGGATTTGGATGTGGACATGTTTTGGGTGTCATTACTCTGCCTACCACACCCCACTGTATCTCTTAAAAAAAAATATTTTAACGAAGATGAAATGTTAAATAGAGGGTTAGAAATCACTCTTACTGCTGCTAAGCAACTATTGTTATTTTTGGATAATATTTAGACGTACTAAGCTATGTCCACCTCTTTCTTTGGTTCCAGCAGACAGCTAGCTCTGTGTTCATTGCCTCAGGGAAAGTATACGGCAGCGCAGAAAACAAGTTTTCTCCAAGTCTTTCTGAGTTCTCTTAGGAGAACTTAGTGGATTTGGAGTCATAGTAAGAGTATGGAGGGTGGGGGAGAGAGAGAGACGAAAAGAATGAAAGGTCTGTGTGTTCCAAGAGCAGAGAGGACCATTTCCTGCTTCCAGACAACACTACTGTGTGGTCCACGTTATCCTGAGAGGAACGGCACTAAGCTATGTCTAGGCACATGGGATCTGTGTGGCCAAGCAGATTTCCATCTTCTGTCCAAGAAGAGCCTAGAAGGAGCAGAGAATCTCTAGGTCTAAAGAGACTATAAACTTAAGGAAAAGTGCTCATCTTTTGCTCCAACAAAGGATTATCTGAAAATCACATCTCTCCCCATGCTTCGGCGTATCCGAGGGGCCTGGAACTGTAGTACCACCCAGAGGAGCGTGGTGAGAACTTCATAAAGTACTAGGGTACTTTTTTCTTTGACCCTGTGGAGTGGGGTAGACTGGAAGGTGGCTCAGAGTCAGAAATTAAGTTTTGTTTTTAAAAATTCTACTTTTTATAATTTTGTCGAATGGCATTCCTGCCTGGTGCTTTGTAGTTAATTTACCTGAAAGTCATTTATTCTGCCTGAGTTCACAAAGTAAACCGTTTCCGCGTTCAGCTGTGTTGAGAAAGAGTAAAAATGAGTTGTTGTTTTTTTTTTAATGTGTATCTCTCTTAGCGATCCTAAGACAAATGAAGCTTACTTAAAAATCTTCAACTGCAGAATATCATAAAAGTCCAAATGTAAATTATACTGTGGCAATCAGTTGGTTTTGACACATTTTAGGTAAACAGTTGTCGTCAGAAAGATCCAGGAAGGTTTTAATCTCACCTAGCTTAAAAATTTCTGCTCTGAAGTCTCTTGAAATTTGATAACATTTTTACAAATTCCTTACTTTCCCTTAAAAGAAATTCTTTAAAATCGCTTCTTGACAGGTTATGACAGCATTTTACACAAGTAGCCTGAAACGATGTTGCTTCACTTTCAAAGTTGCTTCACTTCACTCCAAATGAAATTAGAGTTCTTTAGCATGAAGATTACTTTTTGAATACTCAGATTTAACTGAGGGAAAATAGAAAACATCTCAGTAAATCTGAATGGAATGATTTGAGCATCCTTGCATCACCATCACTCTGTACTAAGGAAGTAAGTTCATGAAGAAGGTGCTCCCTGGAGACAGGTGCTTCTTAGTGAAACATTTGAATGCTGGCCCATTACATACAGTAGTCTGACGACTGTGGAAGCAGCCATTATAAAAACCACAAGCTCCTCCCAACCAAGGACCATTCTTTTTCATTTTATATTTCCAGAACCTACCACATGCTTTGAATGAATGACAGCCCGAATAATTGAAAGAATCAGTCATTTGGACTAAGTTTGTATCACTCACGTACAGGAGAGGACGTGGCACGTGGTTGGTACTCAAAACTCTTTTTAGTTGCATGAAGGAAAGAAGAATAAATGAAATAAACGTGGCAACTCATGATTAGTCATTAGTAAGATCTGACGTTTGCTGTTTTCACGCGGTAGAGATTTCCTGTCTGACCAATCAGCTGTTCACACTTGCACCAGCTGAGGGCCTCGGCTCGGCCAACCCCCCACCAGTTTACAGGGCTGTGGTCTTTGAATGGAGCAGACAGGAAGGAGAGTCTGGGTGTGAGTGAGTGGATGGAGCCTTGTGCATTTCACCTAACCTCTCAGAAACCGCTCCCTCATTTGCAACGTGAGAACCACAGTGCGGATTTAACAGGGTTGCTCCGAGGATTAACCAAAAATCATACAAAGTTTTGGCACACTCTGCAGATGTTAAATATTGTTATTTCTCAGGGGAAGAGAAAGGTTCTGGGATTATAGCAGTGCTTACCTTTTTAAAATATGTATGCGCGTACCTAATGGTTTTGTTTCTGAAACTAATGTTTAATTAATTTGGATCAGTCGATGTATTCACTAGGTTATACTTTCTAGGGGTTACTGTTATGCAAATTCAGTAGAATTTTGGGTTCCTATCAAACTTTGTTATTGTCAGTCTCCCTTTATTACCCCTAGCTTTCACTTATTCAAAGTCATTTAGCCAACTTCTTAAAAACTTTGATAATGGGAAAAAAATGAAGCATGGTTATCATCCAGATAGGTTAACCTAATTACTTCTGGGACTTCAAACCAGTCTCCATTAGTAGCTTCTCTGCGCATTTACTAAGACATTGAGAACGGTAAATTACAAAATAATGACAATACATTAAGGATGAAATTAAAAATACATTTCGCATAAATATTTGAACCTACATGGAACGTCAAGATTGAGTTTAAAGACCTAAGAATAGTGTTAAAAAATTAGAAGTGTTAGGGCTTCCCTGGCGGCGCAGTGGTTGAGAGTCCGCCTGCCGATGCAGGGGACGTGGGTTCGTGCCCCGGTCTGGGGAGATCCCACATGCTGCGGAGTGGCTAGGCCCGTGAGCCATGGCCGCTGGGCCTGTGCGTCTGGAGCCTGTGCTCTGCAACGAGAGAGGCCACAACAGTGAGAGGCCCACCTACCGGAAAAAAAAAAAAATTAGAAGTGTTTTATTAAGAAGATTAAGATGACAGGTTACACTCTATCTTGACACAGGAATTTCAGAATTCGGAAGGAATATAGAGATAACCTTTAAACGTAACTGCTGGGTTTTTTTGGTTTTGTTTTTGTTTTTTGTTTTTTTTAATAGATGGAAAGACTGAGGCCAGGAGAGGGTGAGTGGCCTATCGAAAGTTTAACAGGGGAAAGTAAATAAATATATAACAGCTGTTAATAAACATCGAGGTAATGATACAAGACAGAACATGAATTCTAGAGAGCAGGGGCTAGACCTGTGGTATACGTAGTAGTGTTTTGTTGCTTCATAAGTTGAGTCAGAGAGAAAGAGCCACATAGTAATATTTGGTCCTGGTTAATATTTCCTCCAATTAATTATTCCCTGAGACTGTGGTGATATAGTAGAAACCTGGTTCTGAAAGTAATGATTTGAATAACCTCAGGCAAATCGTGTGGTCTTTAAAATTCTGTGTTGTTGCTTTTTTTTTCTTTTAATCTATATAGTGGAAATAATCGGCATCACCTATCTGGTTATGTACAGAACCACTTAGGAAAGAAGAACTGATTCACGTCCAAATGAAATTTTTCCATTAACAACACCCTGCTTATAAGGGTGCTCAGGTGTTGGGCCAAGTGACCATGACCTTAATGGACTGACACATGTTAGGAGGCATCTTAACATTTGGCCTTATGATGAGTTAATGTGGTGGTGGTAGTCGTAGTGACACGGGGACAGCTGTCTGAGGTCCTTCCCCCGTACCCTATAGCTCCCCGTTGTTGGGACACTGTTAGCATTTCCTTTTCCTGGGGTCACCCCAAAAAGCCTGCACAACAATGGTGAATTTACAATGACAGTTCAGTATCCACAAAGGAGGTTAGCACCAGTTGAATGATTATAAGGAAGATCTATTTAAAAACATACTGATTCTGATACTTGAGCAGCAATCAACTCAGAATCTTTTCCTCTGGCTCCTTTTCGTTTTTACTGGAGTGAGTTTCAAGAGGAGGAGCTCTTGTACCGTCCCCTGGAGACGCTGGGGAAAAGATAGGGTGTTGTCACAGTGACTGGGTGACACTATGTGTGTTAGTGCTGACATCCTATAGCGTGCCAGAAAGCCTTACACAGGAAGGAATGGCCCCTCCCGCAGAGAGGAGCAACTGCACCTTTCTCTGAAGAAGAACCGTCATAGAGGCCCTGAATCTAAGACCAGGGCTCTTCTGAGTTCCGCTCTACGGAGACAGTGCCCTTCAGTGCGAGGGTCTGCATTTTGCTTTTACGTTACCTCTGGTTTTGCAGCGCAGATAACCTCTTCCCAGCTGTGTAACTTCAGCAAGTTCCTTCATTTGTTGAATGCTCCCTTTTCTCCCACGTATAATGTTGGGATAATAATAGTGACCTTTTAGGGCTGCTGTAAGGATTCAACGGCATGACATATATATGAAGTGCTTAATGCCCACAGGAGCAGATAAATGTTTGTTTCCTTCTTTCCATAAAAGAGATGCGTGCTTTAGAAGAGGATGGAAAACTGAATCAGCTGTTTCTTCAAAACTGCAGAGATGCAATTAAAGTTCCTACTGGGCCTCCTTGGTCTTCCATGGCAGACTGGCTGAAACCCCACTGGCTGTTTTTGGGAAAGGAGGGCAGGATCAAGCCTTCCTAAAGTGAAGTGGTCCCCCTGGGTGTGTAGGACGGCGATTTGAAAGGGTCCCTCTCCCCAGCCTGTGGGCAGTGAGTGCTGTAACCTGTGTGGAGTTCCTGGGCTTCCCTTTTATCGGGGTGCCAGTGTCTTCCCAAGAGTAGTGAGGTTAGAGACCAAAGCAAGTGGAAGGTGCCCTCAGCTAGGGGTGGGCTGGGGTGCAGGGGCAGGAGTGGGGTGGGATGGGGAGGTGAGGGGAGGGTGGGCCCAGGGCTGCGAGCTCAGGCCAAGCTGGGGGCCATGAGGTCAGAGCAAGGCTATAGGTCACCCTCACGTCCCAGCCAAGGTGAGGGTGGGGCCCATGTTCTGAAATGTCCCTGAAATCTGGGCCAGCAGAGGTTTAGCACAGGCGCAGAGCTCATCGCTGGCCTCAGGATAATATCCATATTCTTTCCAATGGCTTTTCATTGCCTTATGGGGATCTGGCCAGAGTTCACAACTCCAGGGTCAACCCCTTTCCCATATAGATTATGCTTCAGCCACAGTGAAAGGAGTTCCGTCTTTTTATCTCAAGGCTTGTTCTTTGGTCCTTTGTTGTTTTTTCTCCTTTGGATGTCATCTTCACCCCCACTTCTGCCTTCAGTAGCTTTCAGACTATCTCATGACATCAATTTCTAGGAAAGCCACACTCCTTTCTGGTTGTCTCTCCCATGTGCTTTCACTATAGTAATTAAATAATTGATCAATCTAATCATTGTTTAGGTCTCATTATGTAGTAACTATGAATATTGTCCCCCAACTAAGGTACACTAAGACTTTATTTTCTAATACTCAACTTCGTGTCTGGCTTCACGCTCCGTATCCACCAAACTAGAGGAAAAATTTAACCTCAGATCTTTTCAGAACTTGCCTCCAGAATCTGTCCCCTGCCCAGGGTTGAGCTACAGTTCCAGGATCCAAAGCATGAGGAGGGCCATGCAGTCCTTGGCACTTGGTACTCACAGGCTGTTCTTGAGTTGCTCACTGTGCCTGCCTCTCTGGTCCCTTCTGGTCCAGCTTCTCCCTGCTCCTCACATGCTCCCCAGGGACATGGGAGCCTTGCAAGGCTGACGTGGTCTTCCTCGCCTTGACATTCCACACTGCTGACTCTGCCTGCATCACCGAGGAACAGGGCAAGGGTGTCTGCTCCCGTCACCAAGGAACTTCCCTCTATTTCTTCACCTCCAGCCCAGGATGGGCTCCTGCAGATCTGGAGGGACGTCCTATCCTCCTCCCTCACTCTTTCTCCAACACCAGCGATTTAAGCTTGGACATTCTGTTTTACTTTTTATCCTTAGCAAACTCTGGAAATTCTCTGACAGGTTTAAGTCTTTTGGAAAACAAAGGACCCTCTGAGGCAATGAGTACACACCTGACTACCTATCTGAAGGTTGAATGCAGAGAAAAAAAACAGAGGGGAGAAAAAGCCCTTAATATCCCCAAACATTACTCAGCCAGAGCTGTATGCTGTTCACTGCTGAGCATAGAGACATAGGCTAAGTCAATGTACAATTAAAACATACCCTATACTTACCCAAATCCTAGAATTTATCACACACTATCAGAATTATTTCACTACTTTTACTCCAGCATTTATTTTGGGGCTGCTCATGTCCCTTGTTACCTTCTCCAAGATCCTTTAAATATCCCCACACCAGACTAATCTATTTGGACAAAGCATATATCCAAATTGGGGTATTAAAAATAATGGAGAGAAGGAAACCAAGCCAAAACTCTCTTCCTAAAGATTATGCATACGTTGATTTACCTTTTCTGTAAAAAAATTTAAAATGTCCCCATTACAAATCAAGATACGGAATAATTTCAATTTGTATTAGGGGAAAAGGATATTTTTTCCACACATTCTTTTTTTAGTATCATTATTTCACTGTTTCCCAGAAAGGAGAAAATAAACAGCAATAAATACATGAATTTAAAAGTTTTTATTTCTTCTTAAATTATATGTTTTGTTGTTTTTAATTATCAAGTTCAATATTACAGCACACAAAGTTCCTTTTTTTTTTTTAGAAAATGTTATTATCACTTAATGTAGCTCATTTGTCTGTTCATATATGCAGTCACGCTCTGGCAGCTGTCTGAGGCATGGCACTTCCTGGGGAGGCATTTGTATCGTGTTTATGTGCATATTAATGAAACTCTACAACTTTCCTATTTTAACTTAAACACTTCGCTGCCACTTCAGCTGATTATGGCTTTGGATAATTGCCACAGTGAATCTTGTATTTAGTGGAAACAAGATACATTGATGACAAACATGTTTCCTATCAAAAGCCAGAAAGATGGATCTGAATTCAGATTGTGCAGTAAAAAGAAGTATGTAAACTCATTAGACAAGATTCAAATTTACAAAGCCTGAGAAAAATGTTGAGGACATGGGAAGAGGTAGCATCAGGCCTCATAATTGTAAAAGCTTGGCTAGAAAATAGAGTTTTCAGGGCATGCTTGTGTGGAGGTGAATATTAAATTATCGAGTCCCCTGGGTGGTAAAAGAGTGAGAGCCCAGTGACTGTGGTGGAGCAGCTTAAGGGGTTGGAACCACTGTGATCATGATTGTCACTCCTTGTTGTGTTTGCTTTGTGGTCCTGCCTAAGCAGAGGATTGAACCAATAATTTAAGCCCATGGGTTTCCTTTTTATACTGGCTAGGTGGCTATCTTAGTCTGTTCCAGCTGCTATAACAAAAATACCATAGACAGGGTGACTTAAACAACACTTATTTCTCACAGTTTTGGAGGCTGAGATATCCAAAGCCAGGACGCTGGCAGACCCAGTGTCTTGTGAGGGCCTGCTTCCTGGTTCACAGATGGCCATCTTCTTGCTGTGTCCACCCATGGTGGAAGCTGCAAGACAATTGTACATTGTCTGGGGTCTCTTTTATAAGGGCACTAATCCCATTCATGAGGATTCTACCTTCATGACCTAATCAACTCCCAAAGGTCCCACCGCCAAATACCATCTCATTGGGGATTAGGTTTCAACATATGCATTTTGGGGAGACACAAACATTTAGTTTAAAGCAGTGGATTTACAAGTTTTCACATACTATGCACCTAACCTCAGTTAAGTGTTCTGTAAATATAGGTGTCTTAACTCAAACCAAGCCTCTAGGACGACTATGAGAGAGGGAAAGAGAGAGGGAGAGAGAGAGGCTAAATTTTAATTATCTTTGAAGCCCTACCAGAAAAGCACCTTATGTGGTAGGCCAAAAAGTGACTCCCCAAAAGACATCCATGTCCTAACCCTTGGTACCTGTGGACATTACCTTATATGACAAGAACACAGAACTTTGCAGATATGATTAAGGATGTTGAGATGGGAAGACGATCCTGGATCCTCCAGGTGAGTACAAAATGCCAATACATGTATCCTTATAAGTGGCAGGCAGAAGGAGATTGGATACAGAAGAGGGGAAGGCAGTGTGACTATGGAGGGGGAGGATGGAGTGATGTGACCACAGGCCAAGGACTGCTGGCAGCCACCACAAGCTGGAAGCAGGGAAGGGGTTTTCCTTTAGAGGCTCTAGAGGGAATGCAGTGATGCTGACACCTTGATTTCAGCCCAGTGAGACTGATTTCGGACTTCTGGCCTCTGGAACTGTGAGAGAATACATTTTTGTGTTTTCAGCCACCCAGTTTGTAGTGATTTGTTTTAATGGTGATGTAAACACATCCAGCTTCCTTCAGACAAATTCTCTGACCTGTCAGTTGGGGTTGGATGCCCTTGTATACGTTTGGCAGCACACAGTACTTGGTGTGTCATGGCACTAATGGCCCTGCTAATGATTTCTTCTGTCAGGGTTGTTTGCCTGCTGGATGGAAGCTCTCTCAGTGTAGGGGCCCCATTAGTTTTGTTTTTACTGCCCCAGAGCCCAACATTGTGCTTGGCACCTGATAGGTACTTATGTTTTAACTGAGAAATTTTAATTTGCTGACATCGTATTACTTAAACTTCCAATACTTATTTACTTTTAATTGAAGTATAGTTGATTTACAATGTGTTAATTACTACTGTACAGCTAAGTGATTGTTTTATATATATATATATATATATATATATATATATATATATACACTCTTTATTTTACAGTCTTTTTCCTAACTTCCAATATTTAAAAATGGGCATGTTTTCTAGAAGGTGTCTGTGTGTCTCATATTAATTGTGAAGGATCAAATCCCAGAGTTCCCCCAGAAAGTTGCAGCATAAAAACAAAAACCCTACTGTTGGAAATTTGCCTATGTTTACAGAAGAACTGACATTTGGGAAATAATTTTATACTATAAAATCCTGAGCAACCTTCAGGATGGCAGAGGAGTAAGATGTGGAGATCACCTTCCCACAAATACATCAGAAATACATCTACACGTGGAACAACTCCTACAGAACACCTACTGAACGCTGGCAGAAGACCTCAGACCTCCCAAAAGGCAAGAAACTCCCCACGTACCTGGGTAGGGCAAAAGAAAAAAGAATACACAGAGACAAAAGAATAGGGATGGGACCTGCACCAGTGGGAGGGAGCTGTGAAGGAGGAAAGGTTTCCACACACTAGAAGCCCCTTTGCGGGCGGAGACTGCAGGTGGCGGAGGGGGAAACCTTCGGAGCCCCGGAGGAGAGCACAGCAACAGGGGTGCGGTGGTCAAAGTGGAGAGATTGCCGCACAGAGGATCAGGGCTGACCGGCACTCACCAGCCCGGGAGGCTTGTCTGCTCACCCGCCGGGGCGGGTGGGGGCTGGGATCTGAGGCTCGGACTTCGGAGGTCAGATCCCACGGAGAGGACTGGGGTTGGCTGCGTGAACACAGCCTGAAGGGGGCTAGTGAGCCACAGCTAACCTGGAGGGAGTCCAGGAAAAAGTCTGGAACTGCCTAAGAGGCAAGAGACCATTGTTTCGCGGTGCGTGAGGAGAGGAGATTCAGAGCACCGCCTAAACGAGCTTCAGAGATGGGCACGAGCCGTGGCTGTCAGTGTGAACACCAGAGACGGGCATGAAACGCTAAGGCTGCTGGTGCAGCCACCAAGAAGCCTGTGTGCGAGCACAGGTCACTATCCACACCTCCCCTCCTGGGAGCCTGTGCAGCCCGCCACTGCCAGGGTCCCATGATCAGGGAGAACTTTCCCAGGAGAACACACGGTGCACCTCAGGCTGGTGCAATGTCATGCCACCCTCTGCCACCGCAGGCTCGCCCGCATTCCGTACCCCTCCCTCCCCCCCAGCCTGAGTGAGCAGGAACAGACGCCCTCAGGCAACCTACATGCAGAGCCGGGTCCAAATCCAAAGCTGAACCCTGGGAGCTGTGCAAACAAAGAAGAGAAAGGGAAATCTCTCCCAGCAGCCTCAGGAGCAATGGATTAAATCTCCACAATCAACTTGATGTACCCTGCATCCAGGGAACAACTGAATAGATAATGAATCAGCCCAAAATTGAGGCAGTGGACTTTGGGGGCAACTGTAGACTTGGGGTTTGCTTTCTGCACCTAATTTGTTTCTGGCTTTATGTTTATCTTAGTTTAGTATTCAGAGCTTATTATCATTGGTAAATTTGTTTATTGGTTTGGTTGTTCTCGTCCTTTTTTTTTTCATATATAGATATATATTTTTTCCTTTTCTCTTTTCCTGAGTGTGTATGTGTATGCTTCTTTGTGTGATTTTTGTCTGTATAGCTTTGCTTTTACCATTTCTCCAGGGTTCTGTCTGTCCGTGTTTTTGTTTTTTGTGTTTTTTTTAGTATAGTTTTTAGTGCTTGTTATCCTTGATGGATTTGTTTTTTGATTTGGTTGCTCTCTTCTTTCTTTCTTTTTTTTATTACTTTAAAATGTTTTTAATAATATTTTTTAATTTTAATAATTTTATTTTACTTATTAACTTTATTTTATTTTTTAAATTTTCTTTCTTTCTTTGTTTCTCTCCCTTTTCTTCTAAGCCGTGTGGCTGACAGGGTCTTGGTGCTCCGATTGGGTGTCAGGCCTGAGCCTCTGAGGTGGGAGAGCCGAGTTCAGGACATTGGTCCACCAGAGACCTCCAGGCTCCACGTAATACCAAACGGTGAAAGCTCTCCCAGAGATCTCCATCTCAACGCTAAGACCCAGCTCCATGCAACAACCAGCAAGCTACAGTGCTGGAAACCCTATGCCAAACAACTAGCAGGACAGGAACACAACCCCACCCATTAGCAGAGAGGCTGCCTAAAATTAGCGTAAGTTCACAGACACCCCAAATCACACCACTGGATGTGGTCCTTCCCACCAGAAAGACAAGATCCAGCCTCAAACATCAGAACACAGGCACCAGTCCCCTCCACCAGGAAGCCAACACAACCCACTGAACCAACGTTACCCACTGGGGGCAGACACCAAAAACAATGGGAACTACAAATCTGCAGCCTGCAAAAAGGAGACCCCAAACACAGTAAGTTAAAAAAAATGAGAAGACAGAGAAATACACAACAGATGAAGGAGCAAGGCAAAAATCCACCAGTCCAAAAAATGAAGAGAAAATAGGCAGTTTACCTGAAAAAGAATTCAGAATAATGATAGTAAAGATGATCCAAAATCTTGAGAATAGAATGGAGAAAATACAAGGAACGTTTAACACGGACCTAGAAGAACTAAAGAGCAAACAAACAATGATGAACAACACAATAAGTGAAATTAAAAATTTGCTAGAAGGAATCATTAGCAGAATAACTGAGGCAGAAGAACGGATAAGTGGCCTGGAAGATAAAATAGTGGAAATAACTACCACAGAGCAGAATAAAGAAAAAAGAATGAAAAGACTTGAGGACAGTCTCAGAGACCTCTGGGACAACATTAAATACACCAACATTCTAATTATACAGATCCCGGAAGATGAAGAGGGATAAAAAAGGACTGAGAAAATATTTGAAGAGATTACAGTTGAAAACTTCCCTAATATGGGAAAGGAAATAGTCAATCAAGTCCAGGAAGTTCAGAGAGTCCCATACAGGATAAATCCAAGGAGAAACACACCAAGACACATTAATCAAACTATCAAAAATTAAATACAAAGAAAAAATATTAAAAGCAGCAAGGGAAAAGCAACAAATAACATACAAGGGAATCCCCCATAAGGTTAACAGCTGATCTTTCAGCAGAAACTCTGGAAGCCAGAAGGGAGTGACAGGACATATTTAAAGTGATGAAAGGGGAAAACCTACAACCAAGATTACTCTACCCAGCAAGGGTCTCATTCAGAATGGACGGAGAAATTAAAAGCTTTACAGACAAGCAAAAGCTAAGAGAATTCAGAACCACCAAACCAGCTTTACAACGAATGCTAAAGGAACTTCTCTAGGCAGGAAACACAAGAGAAGGAAAAGACCTGCAAAAACAAACCCAAAACAATTAAGAAAATGGCAGTAGGAACCTACATACTGATAATACCTTAAATGTAAATGGCTTAAATGCTCCAACCAAAAGACATAGACTGGCTGAATGGACACAAAAACAGGACCCGTATATATGCTGTCTACAAGAGACCCACTTCAGACCTAGGGACACATACAGACTGAAAGTGAGGGAATGGAAAAAGATATTCCATGCAAATGGAAATCAGAAGAAAGCTGGAATAGCAATTCTCATATCAGAGAAAATAGACTTTAAAACAAAGACTATTACAAGAGACAAAGAAGGACACTACATAATGATCAAGGGATCAATCCAAGAAGAAGATATAACAATTGCAAATATTTGTGCATCCAAAATAGGAGCACCTCAATACATAAGACAAATGCTAACAGCCATAAAAGGGGAAATCAACAGTAACACAATATAGCAGGGGACTCTAACACCCCAGTTTCACCAATGGACAGATCATCCAAAATGAACATAAATAAGGAAACACAACCTTTAAATAATACATTAAACTAGATGGACTTAATTGATATTTATAGGACACTCCATCCAAAAACAACAGAATACACTTTCTTCTCAAGTGCTTATGGAACATTCTCCAGGATAGATCATATCTTGGGTCACAAATCAAGCCTTGGTAAACATAAGAAAATTGAAATCGTATCAAGTATCTTTTCCAACCACAACACAATGAGACTAGATATCAATTACAGGAAAAAATCTGTAGAAAATAGAAACACATGGAGACTAAACAATACACTACTAAATAACCAAGAGATCATTGAAGAAATTAAAAAATACATAGAAATAAATGACAATGAAAACATGACAACACAAAACCTATGGGATGCCGCAAAAGCAGTTCTAAGAGGGAAGTTTATAGCAATACAGTCCTACCTTAAGAAACAAGAAACATCTCAAATAAACAACCTAACCTTACACCTAAAGCGATTAGAGAAAGAAGAACAAAAAACCCCGGAAGTTAGCAGAAGGAAAGAAATCATAAAGATCAGATCAGAAATAAATGAGAAAGAAATGAAGGAAACTATAGCAAAGATCAATAAAACTAAAAGCTGGTTCTTTGAGAAGGTGAACAAAATTGATAAACCATTAGCCAGACTCATCAAGAGAAAAAGGGAGAAGACTCAAACCAACAGAATTAGAAGTGAAAAAGGAGAAGTAACAACTGACACTGCAGAAATACAAAGGATCATGAGAGATTACTACAAACAACTATATGTCAATAAAATGGACAACCTGGAAGAAATGGACAAATTCTTAGAAAAGCACAACCTTCAGAGACTGAACCCAGAAAAAAGAGAAAATATAAATACACCAATCACAAGCACTGAAATTGAAACTGTGATTAAAAATCTTCCAACAAATAAAAGCCCACGACCAGATGGCTTCACAGGTGAATTCTATCAAACATTTAGACAAGACCTTACACCTATCCTTCTCAAACTCTTCCAAAATATAGCAGAGGGAGGACACTCCCAAACTCATTCTACAAGGCCACCATCACCCTGATACCAAAACCAGATAAAGATGGCACAAAAAGAGAAAACTACAGGCCAATATCCCTGATGAACATAGATGCAAAATCCTCACAAAAATACTAGCAAACAGAATCCAAAGCACATTAAAAGGATCAAACACCATGATCAAATGTGGTTTATCCCAGGAATGCAAGGATTCTTCAATATACGCAAATCAATCAATGTGATAAACCATATTAACAAACTGAAGGATAAAAACCATATGATCATCTCAATCGATGCAGAAAAGGCTTTTGACAAAATTCAACACCAATTTATTATAAAAACCCTCCAGAAAGTAGGCATAGAGGGAACTTACTTCAACATAATAAAGCTCATATATAACAAACCCACAGCCAACATCATTTTCAATGGTGAGAAACTGAAACCATTTCCTGTAAGATCAGGAACAAGACAAGGTTGCCCACTCTCACCACTATTATTCAACATAGTTCTGGAAGTTTTAGGCACAGCAATCAGAGAAGAAAAAGAAATAAAATGAATCCAAATCGGAAAAGGAGTACAACTGTCACTGTTTGCAGATGACATGATACCATACATAGAGAATCCCAAAGATGCTCCCAGAAAACTACTAGAGCTAATCAATGAATTTGGTAAAGTAGCAGAATACAAAATTAATGCATAGAAATCTCTTGCATTCCTATACACTAACAATGAAGAATCTGAATAAGAATTTAAGGAAACATTCCCTTTTACCATTGTAACAAAAAACTAAAATACCAAGGAATAAACCTAGGACCTAAGGAGACAAAAGACCTGTATGCAGAACACTATAAGACACTGATGAAAGAAATTAAAGATGATATAAATAGATGGAGAGATATACCATGTTCTTGGATTGGAAGAATAAACTATGTGAAAGTGACTATACTACCCAAAGCAATCTACAGATCCAATGCAATCCCTATCAAACTACCAATGGCATTTTTCACATAACTAGAACAAAAAATTGCACAATTTGTATGGAAATACAAAAGACCCCGAATACTCAAAGCAATCTTGAGAAAGAAAAATAGAGCTGGAGGAATCAGGCTCCCTGACTTTAGAGTATACTACAAAGCTATAGTAATCAAGACAATATGATACTGGCACAAAAACAGAAATATAGATCAATGGAACAGGATAGAAAGCCCAGAGATAAACTCACGCACATATGGTCACCTTATCTTTGATAAAGGAGGCAAGAATATACAATGAAGAAAAGACAACCTCTTTAATAAGTGGTGCTGGATATACTGGACAGCTACATGTAAAAGAATGAAATTAGAACACTCCCTAACACCATACACAAAAATAAACTCAAAATGGATTAAAGAACTAAATGTTAAGTCACACACTATAAAACTCTTAGAGGAAAAGATAGGCAGAACACTCTATGACATAAATCACAGCAAGATCCTTTTTGACCCACCTCCTAGAGAAATGGAAATAAAAATAAAAATAAACAAATGAGGCAATAAAACTTAAAAGTTTTTGAACAGCAATGGAAACCATAAACAAGCTGAAAAGACAACTCTCAGAATGGGAGAAAATATTTGCAAATGAAACAAGTGACAAAGGATTAATCTCCAAAATATACAAGCAGCTCATGCAGCTCAATATTAAAAAAACAAACAACCCAATCCAAAAATTGTCAGAAGGTCTAAACAGACATTTCTCTAAAGAAGATATACAGAGTTAACAAACACACGAAAGGTTGCTCAACATCACTAATTATTAGAGAAATGCAAATCAAAACTACAATGAGGTATCACCTCACACCAGTCAGAGTGGCCATCATCAAAATATCTACAAACAATAAATGCTGGAGAGGGTGTGGAGAAAAGGGAACCCTTTTGCACTGTTGGTGGGAATGTAAATTGATACAGCCACTATGGAGAACAGTATGGAGTTTCCTTAAAAAACTAAAAATAGAACTACCATATGACCTAACAATCCCACTCCTGGGCATATACCCTGAGAAAACCATAATTCAAAGAGTCATGTACCACAATGTTCATTGCAGGTCTATTTACAACAGCCAGGACATGGAAGCAACCTAAGTGTCCACCGACAGATAAATGGATAAAGAAGATGTGGCACATGTATACAATGGAACATTACTCAGCCATAACAAGAAATGAAACTGAGTTGTTTGTAGTGAGGTGGATGGACCTAGAGACTGACGTACAGAGTGAAGTAAGTCAGAAATACAAAAACAAATACCATATGCTAACACGTATATATGGAATCTAAGAAAAAAAAATCGTTCTGAAGAACCTAGAGGCAGGACAGGAATAAAGACACAGAGGTAGAGAATGGACTTGAGGATATGGGGAGGGGGAAGTGTAAGCTCGGATGAAGTGAGAGAGTGGCATGGACATATATACACTACCAAATGTAAAATAGATAGCTAGTGGGAAGCAGCCACATAGCACAGGGAGATCAGCTCGGTGCTTTGTGACCGCCTGGAGGGGTGGGATAAGGAGGGTGGGAGGGAGGGAGACGCAAGAGGGAAGAGATATGGGAACATATGTATATGTATAACTGATTCACTTTGTTATACAGCAGAAACTAAGACACCATTGTAAAGCAATTATACTCCAATAAAGATACTAAAAAAAAAAAAAATCCTGATGGTATTGACATGGTTCCGAATGTGCTACACCAAATTTTGGCACCTTAGCATTTGAAGTTTCAAGCTGAAGGAATTTGAGAAATGGGAGGTGCTGGAAGGACTCTTTAACCTCCCTTGTCTCCCCTGAAACAGGTCAGAAGACCCTCACTGGAGAGGCACACTCACTGTACCTGCAGGAAAAAAGCATTCTATCTCCAAGATGAGGGATGCCCAGAGGAACCTGAATGAACAGGCCTTGCTATTTCCCCCAGTTTATCATCCTTAGCTCATAGCCTTTTGTCCCAACACGTTTTCCCACAGCTTTACACTCTTCATTAAACCACAGAACAACACAGGTGTAGCTGCTTCTTCAGGTCTTCATTTCCTTATGAAGATTCTCATGTCACCTAAAACTTACATTAAACACATCTGTGTGCTTTTCTCTTGTTAATCTGTCTGTTTAGACTGCTCAGCTCAGAACCCTCCTCAAAAGGTTAGAAGGAAAAAGAACAGTTTTTCTCCCCTACAATGTAAGGAAGTACCTCTAAGTTTGAGTAGGACAACTGTACATCTACTCGTATTATTTAAAGTGTCTTACGTTTGGTTTTCTAACTGGTCTCTGTCTCACTCTGCCTTTCCTGTCCCATCACCATCGCGGTAGTGTTCAAACTTGATAGAGGTGCGATCACTCCAGAGCCTGGCCCCATCTGCTTTCATAGCCTCATTTCCCACTGCTCACCGATATGTAACTTCTCCGCTGCAAAGCAAAATCGTGTCCATCCCCGGGTGCAACATGGTGTCTTGTTCTGTTTTACTCCTCCTGATACTCTTCACAAGTTAATTTCTCTACATTTGAGGCTGTTTTCTCTCATCTCTGCTTCCCCAAACCCCTATCCTTCTAGAACCTGGTCAAATGTCACTTTTCTGAAGCTTCCCCACCACAGTGTTGAATGACTCATTAGAAATCTGATTGCACTTAGCTTTATCTCATATTTTCATTTCACTAAATGGCAGGAATCTTTCCCTGTGTGGGTTCTGTGTCTTCTCATCCGGCCTAGAAGTGGAAGTCGAACGTGTTTTATTATGCTGCTTACAATAGACATTCAACAGGTATCGTGTAATAGGTGAGTAACATCCAGCAACTACTTGAACAGCCTCACATTATCTACCGAGGGTTCAACAGGCAGCTAAAGAAGCATGCTGTACGGTAGCATCATTGGACTGAAATGGTGAGCAGCTGATCTCATGGGATGCAGCAGCCACCTCGTAAGTCAATGAACTTGCCTTTACTTAACGCTTTCCCCCTCCCCTCAGTCTGGCGCTGAGCTTACTTAGGAAAATGCTTTTGTGACAAAATGACCACGTACATGATAAAATATCTCAGAGTTTGAGAAATGTACCAAATGTCAGGCTGTGGTTTTGTCTTTATCATGTTGTGGCACCCTGTGGTGACAACGGAATGGATGGATGTTGTCACTATTGGTCATTGTGGGAAGAGGTAAATCCTACGACAGTGAGAGGTAGACAGTGGTGAGGGAGGACTTCTTACCCCCTGGGACTGGGAGGGAGCTGGACCCAACCTCCCAGGCCTGAAGAAGCCTAAATGGTTTTAGGAGGGGACTGAGCTGCTGCTGGTCATCTGGAGGCGAGCGGAGGACAACGGCCAGAGCGAGCCTTTGCTTTTCGGCGGCACTAACACTGTGGACAGGGCAGATGCTTGTCAGCTTCTGAGAGTGCGGTTAGTCATCAGTTAGATCCATTTCACCTTTTTTTTTTTTTTTTTTGCGGTACGCGGGCCTCTCACTGTCGTGGCCTCTCCCGTTGCGGAGCACAGGCTCCGGACGCGCAGGCTCAGCGGCCATGGCTCACGGGCCCAGCCGCTCCGCGGCACGTGGGATCTTCCCGGACCAGGGCACGAACACCGTGTCCCCTGCATCGGCAGGCGGACTCTCAACCACTGCGCCACCAGGGAAGCCCCCCCATTTCACCTTTAACCTGTCCTCACTGATTAAGCTGGCTTCCACTGTTTTTACAAAAACGTGCATGTCCTCCAAGCCTTATGTAGCCTAGATAATAAGATGTTTGCCTAAGTTGTTTTCTAGGAACTTGGAGTCAGCTGTGTCCAGTTTGAGCTCCAGCTGGTTAAGACTTGTTAAGACCACCGACCATCCAACTGAGCATGTGCGAGTGGCCGCTGGGTGACCTTTTGACGTCAGAGGGCCCAAACTCCACCCTCGGTTCGTGCTAACTGCTTTTTTCTGAGCACGTGTCCCAAGGAGGGGCCTGGAGCTTAATTGCATCTGCACAGGATGGTGATGACCTCACCTTTTTCCTCTCTCCAATTACCTTTCCCCATGCTCCCTACACCTGGGCTTTATCCCACAAGCGCCCAGAGCCCTGCGCTACAGGCAGTCTCAGCTTTGCGCTGGGCTGAGAACCTTGGTGTCTTGGCGTTTGGCTTCTGTGCAGCCGGCCACTGAACCTCGTTTGTTAGCACTTCTAACAAAGCTAGGACCTGGGGAAAATGCTGGGGAAGTCTTCCGGTCGCAGGAAGGTATGTTTGATTTTCGGCTTCATCAGAATAAGTTGGGATGTGCATGAAGAATTGTGGGGATTTTTGGACATGGGAGAAGGGAGCTTGGGAATTACCAAACTTTCTGCTTGTCTGGTATACGAGGTCTTAAAGTTGGCACACTTTGAGAACAGATTTTTTTATCCTAAGTCAGTAAAGGTGGCTTTTTGGACCAATACAATCGGTTGGGTTGTTCAGGTTTCCTACTAGGTTTAGTCAAATTTCCAAACTCTTTCCCCTGGTACCGGTAGCCAGATGATACCTCCTGGTATTTTCTCTTCCTCTCCCATCACTCATACAATGGTCATTTAGTGGCCATATGGTGAAATTTGTGCCAGTGGGCCTTAAGTAGGATTGATATTTATATCTTCTAAGTACTCTTTCTAAAAAAGAAGCTGCTAACCTTGGACTTCGTCCCCCCTCTATAGGCTGGTATATTGATGTAGTGTCGACTCAGCTTCAGCCATGAAGGGCAATGCCCTAGGGTAATGCAGAACAACAAGACGGAAAGAATGTGAGCTCCTGCTGAAGAGCTCTAGCGTAGACCTCCCAGGCTGTTTCATGAGAGAGAAATAGAAGTCAGTCACTTGCTTTTGGAGTCTCGTTTTTGCAGTGTCATTCTTGCTCTAATTAATACAGATATTGGTGCTTATCATTATAAAAACCTTAAATATGTGGTGTTGCCCTAGATGTCAGACAGTGGGCAGTGAAAAAACAGGAATTTCAGATACTGGGAAGGTGATGAACTTTGTACTGTCAAGGCAGCATTTGGTAAGATTGTCTTCAGTTTTTAGAAGAAAAACCTCATGTCTGTATAATCGTTAGTCCTAGAGAAAGCAGTTGGAAGTAATCAGGTTATTTGTACTTTGGCTGCCCTTTGCTGCTTTCCACAGGTGGTTATTAGCAAGAAATGAGCCCAGGCAAGAATTGGCTAATGGGCAAGAAGAGTGGGAAGATAATAGAACCCCATGGGGTTGGAAAAATCAGCTGTTATTAATCCCACAAAGGCAGAAAAGTGTTAGGAAGGGTGCTCTTCCAAGTTCTCCCATTAAGAGATTCTCAACTGAACAAAGGTAGTCCTAGCAACGGAGATCAGGTTAAGTCTACTATGTCAAATGGCCTCAAGGGAGTAGCCTTTTAAGGGAGGAAAGAGTGATGGCTCAACTCAGATGCCAGAAAATAAGGCGGGCTTAAGAAACAATGCCCAGTAAAAATTCTGGGTGGGTACTGACATGTTAAATCAGAACAGAATCAAATAGACCAGAAATCTACCACTGATTGAAGCAAACTTTGTTGCCAAATGAACCACTGGCTTGTGAATGTTCAATCCTAATGTAATCCTCAGGCTCACTGCACTGGTAGGAAGCAGTGTAAAAAGAACTGAGCATCCTGGAAGCAGGGCTCACGAAAGAAATGTCTCCAAACTCTGGTATGGCCATGAGGAGCAGTGGGCAAGGAAGAACCACCGAGGCAAAGCCACAGGCTCAGGGGACAATGGACAAGGGAATGCCCCCAGAAACAAAAACCAAGATCTAACCATGAAAATATTCCACTGCCAGGGCAGGTCCCTTTATAATTACTGCCCAGTGTGACGCCATCATTGCTAAGGACCAGTGGCTGCTGTGTGTTTTGCTTCTTCTCTTTTCTGAGAAGAAATGTCTATTGTGCATGTCTCGTCTTACCTACCATTGTTTACTGAGTTTGTTGTGAGTACAGGGATGGGTAGGTGGGACATGGGGGAGGGAATGAGCTCGTAACTTCTTGGCTAGGAGACACATCCAGATGTGGTAGAAGAGACTGCATGTTGCCCACATATCTTGGACTTTAAGCTGTGTGCCATAGCAGGATGAGACCTGTCTCTTTTAGGGTAGGGGTAATGTGTTCTGTTTGAGGGAGGAAAAGGGCATGCACGGATATTTGGGTGATCAGAGAGGTGGGCTTTGGGAAATTGCTATGTATCCCCATGTTCTCTTTCCAGCTGGGTGCAGACATGCGAATAATTTTTGGCAAATAGAAAGTGAGCTAAAGTGATATGTGTAATTGGGGTATAATTTGCCACTTAAAGACAATCATGTTTCTCTGGATTTTGGCTTTCTCCCCCTTCTTATAGGCTGTAATATGGATGTTGGGGCAACCTAGCTGTGACAGTATGGATGAGCATGTTGGGGAGGAAAACATTTTCCTCTGCCCATCTAGGTTCTTATGGCTGGTCTAAGAATTAAATTGACATGAGACAGATGAACAGAGAAAATCAAACAAAAGTTTAATAACATGTATACGTGAGAGACACCCAGGAAAACTGAGTAACTCGCCAAAATGGTCAAAACCCTCACCTTCAATAACATCTTCAGCTAAAGTTAACAAAAGAGGATGTTAGGGGTAATGGTTTGGGACTTCAAAGGGGAGGAAAACAATTCACATGAAAATGGAAAAGCATATTTTTGGTAAAACAAATGTTTGCTGGGCCAAGCAGAGAGGATGGGACACAGAGGACTCTGATCTCTAGGTCTTGTTGAGTCTCCCCTGACACACCTGGTCCATATTCTCTGCGGATACCTCAGGTGGTAGCTGTATTGTGGGAACAAGCCCATTATGTGAATTCTTTTAGGCAGTTAAGGGAGAGGTAACGAGAAAAACTGAGTCTTCAGTTTCTGAAAAATAATGAGCCTATTCTTTTCTATCATGGCTTATCACAGAATATTGAATATAGTTCCCTGTGCTCTACAGTAGACTATAAAATACATAAGTGTAATTGAATCATTTTGCTGTACTGCATAAATTAACACAACTTTGTAAGTCAACTATATTTCAATAAAGAAAGAATAATTTTAAAAAATCAGCCTAAATTGATTGCCATGCCACAGAGACATTTTGGCGTGGCAAATGTTGCTCCTCCACGGCTTCCTGTGTAACTGTCTACTGCTGAATGAACACAGGAAAACTGTTCTGATTATACATGGCTGGTTTCTAAAGTTAGAGGTCTAGGGACTTCCCTGGTGGCTCAGTGGTTGGGAATCTACCTGCCAATGCAGGGGACATGGGTTCAATCCCTGGTCTGGGAGGATCCCACATGCTGTGCAACAGCTAAGCCCGTGTGCCACAACTACTGAGCCTGTGCTCTAGAGCTCGTGAGCCACAACTACTGAGCCCGCACGTCACAACTGCTTAGGTTCACGTGCCTAGAGTCCGTGCTCCACAACGGGAGAGGCCACTGCAGTGAGAAGCCTGTGCACTGCAGCGAGGAGTGGCCCCCGCTCGCTGCAACTAGAGAAAGCCCGCGCACAGCAACGAAGACCCAACACAGACAAAAATAATAATAATAATAATAATAAGCTTAGAGGTCTAGATTGCTTAAGACCTGGGACTTTCCTCACAGTGTTACCAGAGTGGCCATTGCCACAGACGAGAGGAAATAAGTGTCAGTCTGTTCAGGCTGCTGTAACAGAATACAACAGAATGAGTAGCTTGTAAACAACAGAAATTTATTCCTCATAGTTCTGGAAGCTGCAAATCTGAGATGAAGGGGGTACCAGCCAACAAGGTCGAATGAGAGCCTCTTCCAGGTTGCAGAGGCTGGTTGTGTCCTCCCATGGCAGAAGGGCCCAGGGAGCTGTGTGGTCCTTTTGTATGAGGGCACTAGTCCCAGTCATGAGGGCAAGAGGCGTCACCTTGAAGTTAGGTTTGCGATGTGAATTTTGGGGGGACACAAACATGAAGACCAGAGCAGTAGGTGATTGTTCTCAGACACGATTCTGAAAGCCCGTTTGGGGGGAATGTTAGGACAAAACAGAATGTTGAAGACGAAAAGCCTTCTGTAGTTCTCCTTGCCATGGATCTCATGCATTGCCATTTCTGCAGCGTTTACAACCTTGACTTTTTCCTTTCAGAGATCTTAATTTAGTCCCTAGGGATTCCTCTAAGTAATTTGCAAGCACAATGGAACAAATCAGTGTGAGATCCCCTGTAGGTCCCAAACCCTCCAAAATGTATCAGATGAGAAGACATCACTCAAAGTCCTGCTTATACTGGCTCTCTCTGCTTAAAATCCTCTCATAAACGTCTTCCCGTGGAAGCTGCGTAATTCACGGTATGGTGATATCCATAAACTGAATCACTAACAGAGAAGTCAGTAGGTTATAGTCTAAAAATACTTATTTAAAATTTTGTACCCACTCTACTACCCTTGTTTGCAAGGAGGTTTCCTGATGATGGAAATCATGGGGAAGTAGGTGGGCTTCCTCTGTGGGATCTACCAGAACGCCTCCCCAGTTCACTTCTTTCCCTAGAGTGCCTCTGGTACTTTCTTGCCTTTGCTCTTAAGTGTGAGAGGGTGACCTTAACTAGTCTCCGTTGGGTGACTCTCCTTGGATGTGTGGTGATACTAGATGCAATCACCCTCTTGTTGGTGACTAGCCCTTAATCCTTGCCCTGAGTGTGAAAGAAAATCAGTAAGTTATCTAAAAGTGTCTCATTGTGCTTCTAAGTTCTAATTTTATAACAACCCTTTGTGATCTTAAAACCTTCAAAAAGTAGACTCTACTGATCAGATTCTAAAAGCATTGGAATTTAGAGTATTCCTGTCACCTTGGATTTTTTTTTTAGGATGGGGCTGTCTCTTTCAATTACACCAGGCTCCCCTTCTTTTCCATGCACTGGGTTTACTCATGGTCTCCCAACATTTGACTCCTTGTTCATCCCTGCTTTTGTTTTCATCACTCCTGTTTTGGAGACGAGGATTTGTAGTGGTACCAACTCCTCATGTGATCAAGTGAACATCCCCCTCTGACTTTGCTTTTTTCCTTTGCAAATAAATACATAACCTGTATGATCATTTGGTATTGTGTTCCATATCTTTAGGTGACATAGTTTAATTTTTTTATGCTCACGTGCAAATAAGCATCATCCAATAATAAAAAGTGGTAGATGTACTTGAATTGAAAGCTTTGATAATTATACAATCTTTAAATTAATTAATGAGCCAAAGGCAGCCAAACATTAGCATTTAGAAAGATCTCTACAGCATCAGCTACTAATGAGTTCATTTAGACCCATCCTGCAACCCGTTTTGGAATGCACAGACCGTATTTAATCATATTCAATCAGATCTAATATTGAAATTATGAACACAAGGCATTGTTGAGTGTGAAATTACCACAGAATTTTACTTGTTAAACACATTTCTTGTTGGTGCTCCTAGATGAATGATAATTTGATGATGAAGTAGGTAATTTGTATACAATGGACCATTTGTGGAATAATAAGGAATTCTAAGGTGTCTTGATTTGTGTTGATCATTCACATACAAATTCTAAATTCATTTGCCTCAGCTGCTTCAGAGATTCTACTGCCCTCAGGCAAGAAGGATGCACTTTGGACATCTTTTCCCCTTGAGTTTGTAATTTCTTTTTTTTGAGAGGACATAGAAAATTTTAGAAATGTATTATAGCAATTGACTAAGATCATTAAAAAAATTTTTAAAAGGTAATAATAATACAAAAACAGCCCCCCCCGGCTCCACTTGGCTTCTTTTTAGTCATTACCCACCGTCTTATCCTGACTTCTAACATAATTGAAGTGTTTTGCCTGTTTTTGTACTTTATATAAATAGACTCATATATAGTATATATCTTTTTCGTCTGGCTTCTTCTGCTTAACATTATGTTTGTAAGATTTATTCATATTGTTTCATGTCACAGGTCATGCATTTCTTATTGCTGTGTAATATTGCAGTGGGTGAACAGCCCACAATTTATTCATTTTACTGTTGGAGGACATTTGATTAGTTTCCGGTTTCCAGCTATTATAACTTGTGCTACTCTGAACATTCTGATACATGTTTTTGTTTTTATGCTTAGTTATGGTAAAATACATATAACATAAAAATTACTATTGTAACCATGTTTAAGTAACAATTCAGTGGCGTTAAGTACATTTACATGATCGTGAAACCAATCTCTAGAACTCTTCATCTTGCAAAACCAAAACTCTATCTCCACTAAACAACAGCCCCCTATTCCTCATGCCCTTGGCAACCACCATTCCTACTTTCTGTTTTTATGAGTTAGACTACTCTGGTTACCTAACCTAGAGTGGTTAGGTAATACCTAGAGTGGTATTTGTCTTTTGGGACTGCCTTATTTCATTTAGCATAATGTCCTCACGGTTCACCCATGTTGTAGCATGTGTCAGAATTTCCTTCCTTTTGTAAGACAGTATTTCATTGCATGTATAGGCCGCATTCTAGGACATGTTTCTGATGAGCATATGCACATATTTCTGATGGGATTATATGTAGTTGGGGTCATAGAATATTTAAAGATTCAGCTTCTGTGGATTTTGCCAGTGTTGCACAGTAATTGTACCAATTTACATTCTTGCCAAACACGTGCGAGTTAAGTACCTTTTAATGCAATTAAATTGTTTCTTTTACCTATGTACGCTACAACAGTGGCCAGATGCCAGTTATAGGATCGTATTGTTTATTTTCCTTTTTAAAACTCATGGTATTAGTTATGATAACATCAGCTTCTGCAGTAGATTCAGTTTACTTCTCACTCACTAAATAGTTCAGTGTGGGGAACACCCAGTAAGGCAGTCTCCTCTCCTCTGAGAAGTGATTCAGGGACTGAGAATTATTCCATTTGGTGGCTCCACCATATTTGACATGTGCCTTCCAATGTCACCCTGAGCTTCGACATCCAGAGGAGTGTGGAGAAGGCACACTGTCTTTTAACTATCTTAGCCAGGAAGTGACACATCCTTTCTGTTCACATCCCCTTCGTAGGAAGATGACACATGCTACATCTAGATGCCAAGATTGGGGTGGGGGTGTGTGTGGAGGAGAGGAAAAATGTTCCCTGGCTGGGCAGCTGCTTCCATTAGCAGCTCTACACTTAGGGAAAGGAGCACAGATACCTGCTGGGCAGCTGTGTTTGCCACACATGCCTTGGCATTTTTGTGTTCCATCCTCTCAGAGACTCTTGTCCTTAGGATCCCTGGCTGAAAGCAGTGATGACAGAACAATTGAAGAATCTTAGAAAACTTGCTGGAAAAATTTGTCACGGATAAACGTAATCCGTTGAGACCCAGTTCATAGAAGTATTTTATAAATGCTTGTATACTGTGAGCCCGTCTGCATGGTAACATCTTATTTATTTTTGCGGTACGCGGGCCTCTCACCACTGCGGCCTCTCCCGCCGTGCAGCACAGGCTCTGGACGCGCAGGCCCAGCAGCCATGGCTCACGGGCCCAGCTGCTCCACGGCATGTGGGATCTTCCCGGACCGGGGCACGAACCCGCGTCCCCTGCATCGGCAGGCGGACTCCCAACCACTGCGCCACCAGGGAAGCCCTGCATGGTAACATCTTAAATACTCCTTTCACTGTTTGACATCTTCCTCATAACTTTGAACCAGAAGTAAGCAAGGAGGAGGAGAGTGACTTGCAGGGAAATTGAGAAGTGAGGCTGCAGAAGGGCACATTTGTCCTCTATGATCTCACCCAGTGTCTTGGTAGATCCTTGATAAGCACCAGGCGTTCAATATTTGAAAGTCCTGATCAGAATCAAGGCCTTGGATTTGGGGCCCCCTGGAGAAAGCTTCAGGTCAGGCAGGCCTCAGTCATGTCCAATATCTATGTCTCAAGCATAAGACAAAAGTGCAGATCACCTACATCCAAAGTAACAAATAGGAAGAAGGTGGAGGGCCCAGGATTCCTCATCCCTTCTGAGGTCATGATGATTGTGTTTTACAAGATAAAAAGGTATGCAGTTTATTACTGAAAGTATTAGCATAAGAAAGGAAAGTAGCAATCGCTGCCCAAGGTGACAGAGAGAGCTATCTGGCTAAGACCTGTTTGGAGAACATACGACTCTCCCATCTCTCTGATCCATAACCAGGGTGACCTGTGTACATTGTTAGTGTAGCTTCCTTTTCATCTGCTTCCTAAAATGTCTCTCAGTTATGTTATGAGGCTGTTTTTGGTTGAACGAGTTTTGAGGTTTTAAGAATGAGTAAATTGCCATGTGGCGCTGAAATCTGTATGCATAAGGGGTGGTGTTGGGGAGGGGGAGGATGGAGAAGTCTCCAGAAATAACAGCTACATGGGTGGAATACTACACAATGTGCAGTTACTATGTGCTACACACTTTATCTGCACTAGTCCCTTTAATCCTCACATGGAGAAGGAAAATGAGGTTCAGAGAGGGGACTGCTCATGGCCACTCGGCTAGTAAGAGGAGGAGCCACAATGGGAGCTGGCTCTGACTCCTAGTCACAGGCTCCACAGGGAGTAAAGAGGTCCTCTAAAGGTGGCGCTGAGAAACCTGAGAGTGGATACAGAAGCATGGATTATCCTTGGAGTCACGGACTCGCCTTTTTTTTTTTTTTTTGCGGTATGCGGGCCTCTCACCATTGTGGCCTCTCCCGTTGCGGAGCACAGGCTCCGGACGCGCAGGCTCGGCGGCCATGGCTCACGGGCCCAGCCGCTCCGCGGCATGTGGGATCTTCCCGGACTGGGGCACGAACCCGCGTCCCCAACATTGACAGGCGGACTCTCAACCACTGCGCCACCAGGGAAGCCCTGAGCCAATTCTTATAATAAGTTTCCTCTTATACATGTCTACATATATCCTCCTGGTTCTGTTTCTCTGGAGAACTTTAATACAGTCACATTACTACATAAATATTATGAATAAAGTATTAATATTAATAACATAAAGTGAATGGAAGCCTATACAGATAATACTTAAAATCCACTGAACAAATGAGTAAATACAAATTCTAAATCTCTCCTGTCCCCTGTGGGATAGAATGCAGTTTCTGGTCCTTCCTCTTTCGTTCAGCTCTTTTTTTGTGGCCCTCAATGTTGAGGCACTTAGGAGAGGGAGGTGAATTCGTATTCTTGCCAAAAGAGGGACTTTGAAAACAATAAATGCCACAGGCTTCTAGCTGGAGATACTGGCTAGTGGTTAAAAACCTGTGACTAAAATATTCACTTTTGGGCTTCCCTGGTGGCGTAGTGGTTGAGAGTCCGCCTGCCGATGCAGGGGACACGGGTTCGTGCCCCGGTCCGGGAAGATCCCACATGCCGCGGAGCGGCTGGGCCCGTGAGCCATGGCCGCTGAGCCTGCGCGTCCGGAGCCTGTGCTCCGCAACGGGAGAGGCCACAACGGCGAGAGGCTCGCATACCGCAAAAAAAGAAAAAAAAAAAAAAAAGTTCACTTTTTAAAAGAAATTTAAGTGCCTGTTCTAATAAAACCCCAGAGAAATAAGCTTTGATAGGTGATATTTATCAAAGGGACCATAAACAGATTAGGGAGTATGACTTTGAAAAGCTGTACAAGGTGATAGTTGTACTCAGTGGTTTTAAAAAATAACCCCCTTTCCCCCTTTATGTGATATATTTTTTTTTATATATGAAAGAAGCAAATACAAAAAAGTGCAATGTTAAGAGCCTGGGCTCTGAAGTCAGTCAGCCGAGTTAAATCCCAGCCCTGCCACTTACCAGTGTGACCTTGGGTAAGTGTGTTAACCTTTCTAAACCTCAGGTTCTTCATTTGAAAAGAGAGAAATAATGGTCTCTCTCAGGGGGTTTCTGTGAATACTAGATGAGGTCATGCTTGCAGAGTGCTTTGCATGCAACGCACAGTGAGCATTCAGTGTGACTTACCATTTTTATTACCCATAATACCACTGCTTAGGGATCACTGCTGCTAACATTTTGATGTTTAGGGGTTTCTGATTATCTGAATATACTTTTTTTGACTCACAGCAGTTACAAAGTTGTTAGAATATAGCAGCATAAAAATATTCACTAATTTAACTGACCAGTTATAAGATGTCTGCTGTTAGAGATTTCCTGCTTAATCCTTGCATCCAGCCACCCACGGTATCAACGCTTCATGTTCCAGTGCAAAAACAAAGCAAACTGAAATGTGAAACTGCAAATTTTACAGAAGACGGGGGATTTCAAGTAAGTGATGTTGGGGGACTTACACTGAGAAATGAGTATCTGGCAGAGTTAGACCAGTTAACAACTGAAGAATGGAAAATCAGCTGCAATAGTGGCCTCAGAGGCCCTTTGAAAGGGAATAATTTGGATATCAAAGGGCTCAGAGAGGCCCTCAGGATAATTGAAGCCCTCAAATACTTCTGTAAAAGAGACTCTTCAGCCTTGCTTTTTAGACAGGAACTAATTTTGCTAGATAGTTTTTCTAGATGGACTCCATTTCTTCACTGTAGTTGTATCTTGCTATGACCATGGCCATCAAAGTGTGACTGTTAAAGTGGGTTCTCCAACATAAACCCTGTAAATATTGATGTAGAAGAGCTTGAGGTCTACGGTGACACCTTTTTGTCCTCCCCTTATCCCAGACAGGGACCTTACATAACAAAAAGGACTGTGACTCTGGAGAAACATGACCTATTTTATTTTAAAAGATCTGATCTCTTTGCTTTTGGGGGGCAGTCTTTAGAGTTTTTGGTAGTAGAACTCTGTTTTTAGTAGTAGATCCCATTGAGAAACTGATAACAATTATGCTCATCCCAGAAAAATGAACATTTGTATCCACTGTGAACATTTTCATACAGTTTGAAGGGAGGCCCCATGGAATCCATTTACAGATCACAGGTTCAGAAACTACGTACTGTTGTATTTCAACATCTGAAAGTATTTATGCTTTTTAAAATTTCCAGACTTGCATGAGCTTTAATTCAGTACATCTGTTATTGAATATTTGCTCTTTTATCTGTAGGAGAGAAAGGAGAAATGTCGGACATAACTCGAGTTTCAGCTAGACCCAGGGAACACACGGAGGTGCAGACACAGGATATGGTGAAGTAGAGAGAGACTGTCAGTCTATGTAGGCAGAGTTACTCCACAACATCATCTGTGGAAGGTATTAGGAACCAGCCTATAGCGAGGGCAGGTAAGGGTAGGGGCCCAGCTAAAACTTCTATCCAGATCAGCATACGGAAGAGTGTGCAGCTAAGAAACAGGAAGAGGAAGGAACTTGAGTCAAGAAGTTCTTCCATGTTCTCATTCGGGGCCGGACTGATTTCAAGTCTATAAAGAACTGGCTCTCCCAGGCAGCGTACCCATCTGCCTCCCCAGCCTAGGCTCCCCTGTGGTGACGCCAGCAGCCTGGGCTTCTCCCTTGTTAAATGCACTTGAAAAAGTTTCTATAGTGAAAATAAAAACCCAAAGTGAGGGAATATATATGATCAAAAAAAAACCAAAGTGTTTACTTAAACATCACACCCATGTCTGTATACGTACGTACAGGATTTAAAACGAATTTACAGGTGTAGCTGCTGGCTGGTGCTGGTGTTCCTCACAGATTCCTCCTCTCTAGGATATTGTGGAAGCCATCAGCCAGGTGGCATGACTTATTTCTGCACAAGTTCTAGGAGGTGCAGCTCTCCTTACTACAAATTCACTGTGCAAAATGCAGTAAAATGAATTCTCCCTCCTACTGTGGCTGGGGGGGGGGGTCTCCCAGGCTTCTAGCTTCTAGCAGGGAAAGGATTAACTGTTACTTAGAAGGATCCTTCTCTGTGGCTTTGTGTCTCCTTCCCCTCTTTTCCTATCTACTTTTTCTGCTTGTAGTAGCAAGTGTTAAAATGATTCGGCTTTTGCTGCCTTGCCAAAATTTTGCTGTTGAGTTATTTAAGCTTCAGTATAAGTGGATCCCACCTGGAGATTAACAGACATACCTGGCTTGGTTAAAATAAGGAAGAGTGAAAGGAACTGAAGACAAGACCAACATACAATAGAAGCCAGTATAAGATGGTGCATGACCAAATGCTCCATTATGTGATTATGAAATATGAGCAGAATCATGCGGGGAGGCTTTGAAACAAAGCAAGGTGTGAGTGTGGCATTGAAGTCCAGGTAATAATCACCTAAATTTGATGTCTAGGCTGGATGTGGGAAAGAGAATGGAGGATGGAGGAATCACATATTTCCTAGGAAGGCAATGTGATGCAGAGCAAAGAGCATGAAGCTACAATCCTTTCATTGCACAAATATTTAGTGAGAGCCTACTACGTGCAGGCGCTGTTCTGGGTCTAGGCATGGAGTAGTGAACCCAATTCCCCAGGGCACTCGCGCTAGGATGAGACTTGTATTCAAACCTGACTTACAAATTATCTTGTTCACGTGGAGAAAACTTCTTAACCTCTTCGAGCCTCAGTCTCCTCATCTATACAACTGAATTATACTAATTCCTTCAGTTCGGTTTGGAGTAGAATAAACCAGATTAGATAACTGGATTACTTAATAAGCCATAAAATTCAATGCCAAATTTTAGTTACTATTCCAACTAGCAAGTGACAGGATGTATGATTTTTTGAATTCTGAATTTTAAAATATGAATTCTTGGAAGAAGAGAACGTCGTCCTCTGGCTGGAGAAGGGTCCAGTAAAATGCTGGAACTGAGCTCACCTGGCCCTCCTCTACCTGAAAGCTGGTCTGGGATGACAGCCTTGGCTCTGGACAGAATGAAAGGGGAGTGAGCAAGGTGAGAGGAGAAGAGGAGCTCAGTGTAGAACGAATGACTGAAGATGGTGTATGAAACAATACGGGGGAGACAACTGTTCCCACCAGGTTATGTGGGAGATACAGAGATCACAGGAAAGGTGCCACTCAACTGTGGACTGAAGGATCTGGTGTGCTATAGCTCTTGGATGAGGTTGAAACAGTGTATTTTTAGAAAGTTCATCATTAATAGTGCTGTTTCCTGAAGCCCACAGTGTTTAGGATCAACTGCAAATACTATATTTCTTCCTAAGAGCTTAGGCTTGAAAGCTATGGCTTTCTTTCCTTTATGTCTTTAGAATTTTCTATATGGTTTATTGGTTGTAGTGACCTAAGTACCTTCATCAAGCTGCAATTAAGTCCTTGGGACTGAGCCATGTGCGTCTGTGGGAGATAATTATAAAAGCTGGATTAATTTGCCATTGAATTATTTATGTAAACGTAAATATTGCAGAGGCAATTAAACCTCAGGTATTTCTTAAGGCATAGATAAATTAATTTACATCGTGTTCCTCCAGTTCATTTCAGAGGAAATGTTTGACAGGAAATAGAAATCTTTGTCAAAAGGAAAAATACCCTAAGAATCCATCCCTCCATTAATTTTCTTTGCTCTCTAAACATACCCTGTAAAGTAATTTTGTGTTTTATTGTAATTCTTTCCAACTGCCAGAGATAATAAGTCAAAAGACATTGAGAATTTTCTCTCCTCAGTACCAGGAAGTCAATCTTCTGTCTATTTCGGTATAATTTAGTACAGTGAGAATCAACTGATTTCACAGATATTAACTTTATCGAGTATACAAACGGAAGTGTTATAGGGAAAATAATTTCTTAGTGAACAGCAGAGGTAACTTAGCAATCAGGAAATGCAATCTCCTTTTAGTCTCAAAACTTAACTCAAAGTCTGGAGCACGCCTGGAATCCACCCCCCTTCTCCCCCCACAAAGCAGTGATTTAACAGAAGTGAAACCTGCAGGATACCCATTATGCAAATGCTCTGGGGAAGTGAATCATAGCACAACCAAACTAAAATTGATGGAGCCGCAGCGAAAATGAAGTTATTAAATTTGTGGTGAAGGGGAAAATGCAAAAGGTAACACTCTAACGGTATCTCATATATAAAGCCAATCAGCTACTTCTTCAGAAGTCGTTACTTGCAGCCATCACATCCTCTGCCCTTCTTATCCCATCATATACTTCCAGCTCTGTCTTAATTTTTGGCCTTCTCTCATCAAGTCAGTCAAGATTTCAGATGCTTTATTTTTACCCCAGCTCCAGTTTAAGCACTGCGTCTCATATAATTTTTTCCTTATATACAAGGCCACCGAAGCCAGCTTACAGCCCTCATTCAAAGCCACCCTGATTCAACTTAGGTGATATCTTCCAGAGCAACTGAATTTTTCACAGATCTAAGCCATCTTTATCTAGATCTTTCCTATGGTGGACACATGGAGGTATCCTAAGCAGAGAAGTGAAAGGCTTAAAAGATGTTAATTGAAATGAACAAATTTATAGTACATTGAAATAGAAGCTACAGGAAGGCAGGGGCTTCTCTTGTTACTGATTCAACAGTGAAAATCACTTGTGATTCAGATTGGTGCTTTGCACATTATTGGGAATAAATGACACATGACAGATTTCAAGGGCCTGGGTTGCGTTATGTGAGGAATGCAAAAGAAGGTGTTAGATGTGGAAGAGACAAGCTCAAAGAGTTTACCCTAATCTCAGGTTCTGTGGGAAGCTGGAATGCAAGGTCTTAACCCCATTCTGGTCCATCCTCTATCACATAGAGAGTGGCTTTGTTGGAACGCAAATCTCATCATAGCATTTCTCGGCTTAAGACACATTTTTGGCTTCCTACTGCTCTTGGTCTAGGGACCAAATCTTTAATATGGACTGACAAGGCCCGGCATGGCCTGGTCCCTGTCTACCTGTCCAGATTCATTTAGCTCTGTGTGCTACAGCCATGCAGCCACTTCCTTGAAAACCCTGTACTTTTTCCCTGTGCTGGGCCTCGCACGTGCAACTTGATCTGCCTGGATGCGGCTTCTTTCCCTGCTCCAATCCACTAACTCTTACCCATTTCTCAGGTCTCAGTACAAACTTCATATCTTCAGGGAGAACTCAGATCTTTGCAATGTGGGGAGACAGTTCTCCATGAATTTCTTTCAAGCCTCATTTGTCCAAGCCTTCTGAGCAAAGGACATGTTGGAATAGCAAACAGCCTAGGAAGCTAGAGATAGTGTTTCCCTAGAGAGAGATTTGGAGATGTACTGCCTGGAGACACCCTGGGAGTAAGCTCTCTCCTTCCCCTCCCTGGAGACATTTGCTTACATTCCAGAGCAGTAATGATTTGTCCCCTTCTCCTCCGGAAGAGATTTAATTTACATTAATCTCACTTTCTCTCCCGAGGCATGGATGGGTTGGATAGACAGCCTTCTAAGAGCCGGTGTCCTAGAATTCGAGGCTCCTTTCCTGTGGTATACCTTACTACAGGAGCAGGTAACATCTGGTCAAATCCTGTTGCTCTGTGGAGACTGGGGAAGTGATACAAGATACTGCCCTGGATGCTGTTTTGTTATGAGTAACCAACAATTAATATCACTGTTTCTTACCCAGGAGTCTAATCTTGGGTCTTCTGTCATTATATGTACGTAAAACTGGCAGGCTATCTTGTTAGCTTGCGGGTTGGATGACATTTCAGACCCTTTACAGTTTCTGACTTAACACATGGCTGGTCAAATTCCCTCTGTCCTAGCATCATGTACCACTCATTTATGGCATATGACACAGTCAATTTTACATTTATCCATTGATGATTTGAGAAATGTTTCTCTCTCCAAGTATGTTGTATTTTTTTCCGCTGTTGTATATCTTGCCCCTAAAACAGTGCCCAGTGAATGCTTTATTTGTTAAATGTGGAGAGGGAGCTTAATTCTAACTTAGAGGGTGAGGAAAGACTTCATAGAGAAGGAGACACGTGAAGTGGGCAGAAAATAGACAGTTGGAAGCAGAGGATGCGTGTGTCTGGCAGTGGGAACAGAGCAGTCAGGGCTCGTTAGAGCGCTGTGGGCTGTAGGACCAGTTCCTTGTGGCTTGGGTGTGGACCAGTATGTGCGGGGGGGGTAATAATGAAAAAGGAGCCATTTTCTTGGCAGATGTCACTCTATTTCTGAATGTAATAAAACAGAAAATTCCGAAGGCTAGTGGAAATAAGAGACTGATGTATTTATAGGGATTTAATTTCAGGAGGCCAAATAGAATCAAGAAGGGAAGGACTTAAAGGTGCCTAAGGATTTGGGTCTTATTTCTTTTTAACATTGCTAGGGAGGAAGATGATTTATATCTTGAGGTTTTGTTTTTTTTTTTTTTTTCCCCTTTCTGGTTGACGGGAGAAGGAGGAAGATGTTAGCTGAAGTATACTTTGTTCTTGAATTTAGTGTTGGTTAATCCCAAGGCATTTTAGGACTAGGAGAAGTAAGAAAAATATCAGGACACAAAACAAAATAACTAACTCTGGAAGACGACAATAACTCTAGTTCGTAAATGAGAAAAGTGGAGGCTGGGGGTGATGCCGGAGGCTGTTGATGTCCGTAATGACAGCCCCTGTTACATGGTTTCTCTGAGTTTTAGGGCTCTTCACAGAGACGGGATGTTGGTGTGTTCCTTAGGACGTGGTGAGGCAGCTGTGCGGTAACTCCTCCAGGTACAAAATTAATGAATGTATTGAGCTTAATTTCAACATTTCTGAGACAATTAAAAATATTTTCGGAGACTTCCCTGGTGGCGCAGTGGTTAAGAATCTGCCTGCCAATGCAGAGGATATGGGTTCGAGCCCTGGTCTGGGAAGATCCCACATGCCGCGGAGCAAATAAGCCCGTGCGCCACGACTACTGAGCCTGCGCTCTAGAGCCCGCGAGCCACAACTACTGAAGCCTGTGTGCCTAGAGCCCGTGCTCCGCAACAAGAGAAGCCACCGCAATGAGAAGTCCGCGCACCACAACGAAGAGTAGCCCCCGCTCACCGCAACTAGAGAAAAACCCACATGCAGCAATGACGACCCAATGCAGCCAAAAATAAATAAATACATTTACTAAAAAAAAAACTTTTGCGTTTTCTTTAGTTGTTCCTTTATTTAATTCAAAAATAGAATTGGGAATTAAGTGATCTCTCTGGGATTCTCTTAAGGAAAAAGTATAAGAATATGAAATCATGTCTCAAAAACCTAAAAGAAAAACTTTTCCCAGAGATTGTCTTCAGCAATTATAAGTACAAAAAATTATATTTAATGGGACTGTCATGAATAAGCCTCTATCCTTTATTAGTATTTTAGGGACCTCATTAATTCTTGAGTTCTGAATTTGGTAAAAAATCTCTAGGGTTTTTGATTCATATAATGCTGCTTGTCTTTTTACTGAATGGCCACAGATAGCTGTGCCTCTTGAAAGTAATAGGGTTGACTTTTTATGACTTTTCAGTTTCTTACCTCAATTTCTGTTGCCATGTGTATACCTGGTTTGATTCTAGCCACATTTTTTCCCTTTCTATGCTGTGGTCATTAATCTTTGGAAGGAGAGTCCAGATTAAACAAGCTGGTTAGAGGTATGTGTAAAGCAAATGCAGATCAGCTATGAGTGATGGCCTAGGGAGCTGGATCAGTTAGGATCGGGTTGGACTGCACATAATAGAAAAATCCATAATACCTTTGGCTTAAACAAGATATGTTTGTTTGTCACATAATATAAATCAGGAAGTAGGTAATTCAGGGCTAGTATGGCACTATGGCAGATTTTATTTATTTATTTTTTTTGCGGTACGCGGGCCTCTCACTGTCGTGGCCTCTTCCGTTGCGGAGCACAGGCTCCGGACGCGCAGGCTCAGCGGCCATGGCTCACGGGCCCAGCCGCTCCGCGGCATGTGGGATCCTCCCGGACCGGGGCTCGAACCCGCGTCCCCTGCATCGGCAGGCGGACTCTCAACCACTGCGCCACCAGGGAAGCCCCAGATTTTATTTTTTGAAGATGGCTGTAACGATATCTCCTGCTAAATTATGATCTTGCTGTTCTCGGTCCTCATCCCCCAGAGGTGAATCTGAGAACCCTCTCCTTGAACCTGGGCAGAACTTGGGCTTGCCTCAGCCAGTAGAGTGAGTGCAGCAGAAGCAACATCATGTATTTTCTGAGGCCAGGTCATAAAGGGCTGTATGATGACTGCTCGTTTCTGCTGCCGTGCTGTGAGGAAGCCCAGGCCACGTTGGGAAGCCATGGGTACGAAACCTGGGCAAGAGTAAACATGAACCTTCATATGTGAGTGAAGAAGTCTACATGATGACTTCAGCCCCACATGAGCAACCCTGAGCGAGAACTGCCTCACTGAGCCTAGTCAACCCTTAGAACCATGAGAGAAAATGATAGTAAATAATTGCTGCTGTTTTATGTCACTAAATTTTTGGTGTTTTTGTTACTCAGAAATATAAGACTGGAAGGGGGGACTCAAGAAAGTTATTAGTGACCTGGGCTCCTTCCAGCTCTCTGTTATCTCTAGCACAGAACTATCATCCTCATGTTTCAAGATGCTGCTGGAGTTCCAGTCATCACATCTGTATTCCTAGCAGCAGGAGGGAGGCATAGAAGAAGAAGAGTGTACTTCTTTTCGAGGAGACTTCCTGGAATCCCGTACAATATTTCTAGCTTTTAGTGGTCAGAGTTTAGTCACATGGTCACTCTTAGCAGTAGGGAAGGCTGAATAATGAATCTTTTATTTTGGGTTGTAATGTACCCAACTAAAAATTGGGCTGTCTGAGGAGGAAGACCCAAATGGCTGTTGGATTAGACAACTGGTAGTTTTCAGGCCTTTTCGTGAGCCAAGTGTATGAGTTTTAATTCACAGAAGCTGGCACTTTTTAACTGCATTCTCAGTATCTTTGGTTGATGGTTAGGTGACTTCTTTGTACAACTTTCACTGGAACTGGGATGTCAGTATGCTTATTCTGTTATTTCTGTGTTGCTATGGTAGCTGATAAGCAATGCCTGATAAGGCTCCTTCAAATTTCCTCTTAAAATACCCACAAATAACGACAAATAAAATTGGCACCAAAGCCATAAACTGAGGAAAAAACAAAAATAGTTGAGTCCAGATAGACTGTACTTTTACTGCAACATGCTTGGGTTTCGATTTTGAAAAACATTGTATGGCTTCACATATCCATCCACTGAGCCAAAACAGTGGAGAGAGGAGAAGACTTGGATGAAGGCCAATGATCTCCCTTAACTCTGGGACTCTGAGTCCTCCACAGTCAATGAATCCGGGAACTGGCTTTCATTTGCGTATGAATCATCTTCTAAACCAGCAACATCTGTTCTGTGTTCCCCAGATCTTTGCCTCTCCATGACTCTTCCCCTCTGACTTTCACTATGAGGTCGATTTGAGGAATATGACTTCCAGGATTCAACGTAGCTGGTAGGAAATCTTAAGAGGATGGGCCATGAGGAACTGCATCATTGGAGATCCCATCACTTTAGAAAGGCCCATGAAAAGGCAGAACCAGGAATAGGAAGAGAGGCCAGAGCAGACCACAGTGGGGTGAGCCAGCATGGGCTGGCTCGGCTCCTTAAGAAAAACTCTGCTGAAGGACTCAGAACACTGGTAGGAGAAGAGTTCCCTTGACGAATACCTATAGGCTGGGCACACTAACTTTCTCCCTAGGTCTGGATCATATAGAGGAATGTATCTAGTTCTCAAGTGGTCAGGGAGGGGATGAAGGAGCCTCTCCCTTCTGTGTGGAAAGAGAGAGCGCATTTATCTCAGAGAACAGTAAATGGAGTTCCCTTAGACTCAGTCAGATGGATAAAATTCACAAACAAAAATCGTACCAAACTGATATCAAATATTTATTATTTTTTAAAGGGCATAGACAAAAAATCCTTATGAGAGTATCTCAAGGCCATTAAAGATTCTGTCTAATCTGTTTGCTATGATGAGAACTGATGTTCAGCATGAGAACCCACAGACACTGCAAGATTTTCAATCATCAAATATTCAATTACGTTCTCTATGTTCTATTTACTAAAGCAGGGAAGCAGACATTAAAAAAAAGGATTTCCATAATAAGAATTGGTTTTAGTTTCAGACACTGTACTCTCCTGGTTGCGTTTGTTCACTAGAGTAATTTAGAGTCCCGCCAGCAAGGAATCCAGACAATGCCATGGACAAGTAGAGAATGTTGAACATTTGCATTTGGGTGACCTAGAAACAGAATAACATAAAAAAAAAAAAAAAAAGTGTAACCACTCTACAATCTCCAGTCATAGCCTTACAGTCCTCCATTTGTCTATCCATTTATTGTTATGTGCACTATCTTTTAACATGGGTCAGTGGACATGAATGGTTATAGAATTTGCTGTATTACTACTCATTTTATTTATGCCATTCAGACATTTTGTTACGAACTGAGTGTTTGGGTCCTTCAAAATTCGTATGTTGAGGTCCTAATCGCCAATGTAATAGTATTTGGAGGTGGGGCCTTTAGGAGGTAATTAGAGTTAAAATAGGTCATGATGGTGAGGACTCAGGATAGGATTTGTGGCCTTGTAACAAGAGGAAGAGAAATCTTTCTTTCTCCTTTTCCCTGCCATGTGAGGATCCAGCGAGAAGGCAGCCTTCGGCAAGAAAGGAAGGCCGGAAATTGAATTGGCTGGCACCTTGGTCTTGGATTTTCCAGGCTCCAGAACTGTGAGAATATAGATTTCCGTTGTGAGGCCACCCAATTTATGATAGTTATGGCAGCCCAAGCTAACAGATTTCTATCTAATAATGATGATAATGATGATAGTATTTCGGATTCTGGCCATTTGCTAGACATTGTCTTAGATGGTTTATGTGCATGAGTGCTTTTAATCTCCACACCAGCACTGTGGGTCGGTTATTATTCATTAGTCCCGTTCGATAGAGAAGCAGAGGTTAAGTTACTGAACCAAGGCCCTGGTCTTGGTGGTCAGTAAGTGATAGAGCTGGGACTTGAACCCAAGCCTGAGACTGGAAAGACTCTGTCCTTTTCCAGTACTAGGTACAGTACTTCAGTTCTGAAAGCCGTCAGTTAATAACTGTGGTTGGTGTGCGTATTACGCTTTGTTCTGTAAAGTGTGTGTCTATTTGCATCTGCTTCTCGCAGCATCTCCAGGAATAGGTGTTACTGATCTTGCCTCAAACATAGACATCCTTGGGTCACATCTAGCGCTGTTTCCCCTGTGCCTCACCTGCCACTTCCTTACCTTACAGATGCTGCCAGTACCCACCCTGTCCTTTCAGACCTTACCATGTCATTGTATTGTAGGTCAGCTGCATTCAACGCCAGCACACATCTCCCTCACTGAGGGCTTTTCTGGCTGCTAGAGTAAGTCTGCCCATGTGCCCGGCAGGTCTGAACTGCCAATGTTGATGCCCTTCTGCTTCTCTCAAGCAATGGTAAATTCCTTTGCTCCCCCGCCTGGGTGGCGTGCTTCTGAGGGGTGTGTCCCTCACAGGCTCCCGGGTTTTCCTGCTGTGTGATGTGATGCTGCGACTGCTTGTCGGGGTAATTTGCTTGAGGACACATCCTTCAGTGCCTGCCTTCTCTTCCCTGTCCCCGAATAAAATACCTGCACTTGAATTTCTTGTCTCACGTTCTGCTTAGGGAGGGACACAAACCAAAACAGCTCTGCGGTTTTTTTTTTAAATAAAATTCTTTTTAAAAAATGAATTTATTTTATTTTTGCCTGCATTGGGTCTTCGTTGCTGTGCGCAGGCCTTCTCTAGTTGCGCCGAGGGGGGCTACTCTTCTTTGCGGTGCGCGGGCTTCTCATTGCAGTGGCTTGTCTTGTTGCGGAGCACGGGCTCTAGACACGTGGGCTTCAGTAGTTGTGGCTCGTGGGCTCTAGAGCGCAGGCTCAGTAGTTGTGGCGCACAGGCTTAGTTTCTCCGCGGTATGTGAGATCTTCCCAGACCAGGGATCGAACCCATGTGCCCTGTATTGACAGGCGGATTCTTAACCACTGCGCCACCAGGGAATCCCAGCTCCGTGTTTTTGGATGACAACCATTATGTACTTTATCTGGCACTTTACCTCACCACTATTTTATCTCCTCTCCCCAGTCATACTGTGAATATATAGTTTTCCTTTCATGACACCTAGACTCTCGTGTGTTTTGAATTCAAGAGGGATGTTAAGCAGATGGACCAGCCATTCCTTGGAACCTCTGGGGATAGGGCTGGGCTCATGCTAACTCACTGTGGGCTCTTACGTTGACTCATGTAGCCCTTACTGTGTATCACTCATTCTCTCTCTCAATCACATGATCTCTTGAGATGCTTGATGATTTCTTGAGTGTAGGTTTGGTCACCCATTCAAAGCAGTGGTTATCTTGAAAGCAGCAGCTGTCTCACCCTGATTTTGAACTTCCCCTGGTACGAGTGCTTCGTAGATACTTTCTCATATGCTTGAGTTTGGAAGTGTATATACTGTTTTTGACTTATAAATTATTCCATGTGTGCTTTCCCTTGAATATCTGTGTCATAGCTGAGATGGTTGTTTATTTTTTTTTTTTATTTTTTTTTTTTTTGCGGTACGCGGGCCTCTCACTGTTGTGGCCTCTCCCGTTGCGGAGCACAGGCTCCGGACGCGCAGGCTCTGAGGTCATGGCTCACGGGCCCAGCCACTCCGTGGCACGTGGGATCCTCCCAGACCGTGGCACGAACCCGCGTCCCCTGCGTCGGCAGGCGGACGCTCAACCACTGCGCCACCAGGGAAGCCCTCATTTGAACTTCTTTAATTCCAAGTTTGTGTTAGGGCTAAATGCAGACTAGAGTCATCTTTGCACTACCTATTAGGTAAAGAGAGCCTGTTAAGTTTGGCATAAACAGTCTTGTCTGGGAAATACTTTCTAAGTAAGAGAAGCTTTTCTTTCATTGTTTAAGCTACTATTTCGCATACACTTATAAGGAAAGCAGAAGCAAATGGAGACTCGGCTTTGTTACAGTTTTTACAAACCATGCTTATTTACTAATGCAGACTGTTTACCAGGTGACATTGGTGTTTGAATGAATACATACAGGAGGGTTCATTCATGGCCAGGGTGCAGGACACGTCTCTGCGCTCACGTTGGTGTCATCCTGGGCTGCCCCACTGGAATCTGGATTCTGTGGTGCTGTTTTATCTGTGCGTGTGCTTAGCGAGGAAAGGAGTTAAGCGTGAAACTTCCCATTGCACTCATGGGTGATGTAATGGACGTTTTTTTGGGTGGCTGCCTAGCTCCCAGAACTCCAACCTGCTCTGATCCATAGGCAAGGACTCCCAGCCGCCATCTGCCGTGTCTGGTCCAATATGACCTTGCTTTCTCTGCAATGGCTAATGTTTTTTTCAGTGAATATAAACTGAGCCACTTAAATTCTCTGTCCTGGGGATTTTATTTTATTTATTTATTTATTTTTAAATATTTATTTATTTGGCTGCACCGGGTCTTAGTTGCAGCACACGGGATCTTCGTTGCTGCATGCGGGATCTAGTTCCCTGACCAGGGATCGAACATGGGCCCCCTGCATTGGGAGTGCGGAGTATCAACCACTGGACTACCATGGAAGTCCCTGTCCTGGGAATTTTAGAATTTGACCTAAAAGCAGTGGACCTGGGAGTCGTCAATGTGATATTAATTCAACATTCCAGAGGTTCTCAACCCTGGCTATACATTAAGATCAGCTGGGGAACTTTTGAAATATACTTATTCATGGGCCCCACCCCCAGAGATTTTAATGGAATTTGTCCTAGTAAAGCCAGTACATTGCTTGTTTTTCACATTTACCCATGTGATTCTATTACGTGATCAGTGTTACATAATAAGAAATAAGAAATTGCCGATGAAGCCCCTGGAGCGTCACAAAATCCTACTGGTGTCCTTCTAATAAATTCTTTCTCTCTCTCTCCTTCCATGACTCTGAACCTAGCCAGAGTCAGTATTTATTTCTTGCTACTAGAAGAACCTTACTTAATATAGATGATATCAGTGTCAGAATTACCATCTTTGGAATTTTGTTTATGGAAGCCACATGACTTCCTATTTTGCTATGATGCATCTGGGTTTTTAAAAACTGCTATTTTAATATTTTCCAATATTTTCTTAAAGAGTCATGCATATTCCCCTAGGATATGACTATTTTGTTTCCTTTGGGTTTTCAGGCACTACTTTTATTCCATTATTTTAGTTTCCTATTTTTGTGTCTGCATAATTCTTGTCATAGTGGCCAGACTATAACTTTTGAGAGTGAACAATAAGTATAGACAGCTAGTATATGTGTGTGTATTGTAGTAAAATTGCAGGACCAGTCCTCACACCTTAACATACTGTAAAATACCTCATTTACCTTCTTTTTCTGGCTGTTTTTTAAATTTTTCTTATTTGCTCCACATTATTTCAAAGGGATGAGAAACTTCATTTATTTGAGCCTTTTCTTGCTTACTATCGGTCTGAAAAACAATTGCCAATAGACTATATTGGTTTGTATCATCAAACGTACATAGATTCACACATACACGTAGTCAAATTTTAGTGTAATCAAACGGCCAAATATGTCTTTGGCACGGCTGCCTTGCCAGTGACCAGCTGAGACTTCTGATCCCAGACTCAGTACGTGTGTGCTCCCCAGCTGTACTGACCAGCTGGCATACGACACCATGCTGGCACAGGGGTCCTGTCAGCCCACAAGCATGCCATTCCACCCAGAGTAGAACCGGAGGGCCCGTTTCTGCGTCTGCACTGTCAGCAGAAATGTCCTTTCACAATGGCTTACGATAATTTTGTAAGCGTGAAGGAGATCCATTTAGTAGTATAACTTACTTCATAGCCTTACTTAAGGTTCAGAGAACCCAATGATTTTTTAAAAATTGAAATATAGCTGTACAGTTGATGTACAATATTATGTCAGTTTTAGGTGTACAGATAGTGGTTTAACCTTTGCATACATTATAAACTGATCACCATAAGTCTAATAACCATCTGTCTCCATACAAAACTACTACAATATTATTGACCATATTTCTTAGGCTGTGTATTGCATCTCCGTGGCTTATTTATTTTCTTTTGTACCTTAGTCCCCTTCAGCTATTTCACTCAACCCTCTACCCCTCTCCCCTCTGGCAACCATCTGTTTGTTTTCTATATCTATGAGTCTGTTTTTATTCTGTTTTTTAGGTTTCACATGTGAGTGAGATTACATGGTATTTGTCTTTCTCTGCCTGACTGAGTTCACCTAGCATAATACCCTCTATGTCCATCCACGTTGTCACAAATGGCAAGATTTCTTTTTTATGGCTGAGTAATACTCCCTTGTGTGTGCGTGTGTGTATATATATATATATATATATATATATATATACACACCACATCATCTTTATCTGTTCATCTATTGATGGGCACAAGTTGCTTCCATATCTTGGCTATAGTAAATAATGCTGCAGTGAACTTTGGAGTGCATGTATATCTTTTTGCATTAGTGTTTTTGTTTTATTTGGGTAAATACCCAGGATTGGAATTGCTGGATCATATGGCTGTGCTATTTTTAGCTTTTTGAGGAGCTTCCATACTGTTTTCCATAATGTCTGCACCAGTTTACATTCACACCAGCAGTATATGAGGGGTGGGAGAACCTAATGATTTCTTTTTTTTCTTCTTTAACATCTTTATTGGAGTATAATTGCTTTACAATGGTGTGTCAGTTTCTGCTTTATAACGAAGTGAATCAGTTATACATACACATATGTCCCTATATCTCTTCCCTCTTGCATCTCCCTCCCTCCAACCCTCCCTATCCCACCCCTCTAGGTGGTCACAAAGCACCGAGCTGATCTCCCTGTGCTATGTGGCTGCTTCCCACTAGCTATCTATTTTACACTTGGTAGTGTATATATGTCCATGCCACTCTCTCACTTTGTCCCAGCTTACCCTTCCCTATCCCTGTATCCTCAAGTCCATTCTCTAGTAGGTCTACATCTTTATTCCCACCTTGCCCCTAGGTTCTGCATGACCATTTTTTTTATATTCCATATATATATATGTTAGCATATGATTTTTTTTCCTCTTTCTGACTTACTTCACTCTGTATGACAGACTCTAGGTCCATCCACCTCACTACAAATAACTCAATTTCGTTTCTTTTTATGGCTGAGTGATATTCCACTATATATATGTGCCACATCTTCTTTATCCATTCATCTGTTGATGGACACTTACATTGCTTCCATGTCATGGCTATTGTAAATAGAGCTGCAGTGAACATTGTGGTACATGACTCTTTTTGAATTATGGTTTTCTCAGGGTATATGCCTAGTATAGTGGGATTGCTGGGTCGTATGGTACTTCTGCTTTTACTTTTGTAAGGAACCTCCATGCTATTCTCCATAGTGGCTGTATCAATTTACATTCCCACCAACAGTGCAGGAGGGTTCCCTTTTCTCCACACCCTCTCCAGAATTCATTGTTTGTAGATTTTTTGATGATGGCCATTCTGACCGGTGTGAGATGGTATTTCATTGTACTTTTGGTCTGCATTTCTCTAATGATTAATGATGTTGAGCATTCTTTCATGTGTTTGTTGGCAATCTGTATATCTACTTTGGAGAAATGTCTATTTAGGTCTTCTGCCCATTTTTGGATTGGGTTTTTGGTTTTTTGATATTGAGCTGCATGAGCTGCTTGTAAATTTTGGAGATCAATCCTTTGTCAGTTGCTTCATTTGCAAATATTTTCTCCCATTCTGAGGGTTGTTTTTTCGTCTTGTTTCCTTTGCTGTGCAAAAGCTTTGAAGTTTCATTAGGTCCCATTTGTTTATTTTTGTTTTTATTTCCATTTCTCTAGGAGGTGGGTCAAAAAGGATTTTGCTTTGTTTTATGTCATAGAGTGTTCTGCCTGTCTTTTCCTCTAAGAGTTTGATGGTGTCTGGCCTTACATTAAGGTCTTTAATCCATTTTGAGTTTATTTTTGTGTATGGTGTTAGGGAGTGTTCTAATTTCATTCTTTTACGTGTAGCTGTCCAGTTTTCCCAGCACCACTTATTGAAGAGACTATCTTTTCTCCACTGTATATTCTTGCCTCCTTTATCAAAGATAAGGTGACCATATGTGTGTGGTTTTATCTCTGTGCTTTCTATCCTGTTCCATTGATCTATATTTCTGTTTTTCTGCCAGTACCATACTGTCTTGATTACTGTAGCTTTGTAGTATAGTCTGAAGTCAGGGAGCCTGATTCCTCCAGCTCCGTTTTTCGCTCTCAAGATTGCTTTGGCTATTCGGGGTCTTTTGTGTTTCCATACAAATTGTGAAATTTTTTGTTCTAGTTCTGTGAAGAATGTCCTTGGTAGCTTGATAGGGATTGCACTGAACCTGTAGATTGCTTTGGGTAGTAGAGTCATTTTCACAATGTTGATTCTTCCAATCCAAGAACATGGTATATCTCTCCGTCTGTTTGTATCATCTTTAATTTCCTTCATCAGTGTCTTATAATTTTCTGCATACAGGTCTTTTGTCTCTTCAGGTAGGTTTATTCCTAGATATTTTATTCTTTTTGTTGCAATGGTAAATGGGAGTGTTTTCTTAATTTCACTTTCAGATTTTTCATCATTAATGTATAGAAATGCAAGAGATTTCTGTGCATTAATATTGTATCCTGCTACTTTACCAAATTCATTGATTAGCTCTAGTAGTTTTCTGGTAGCATCTTTAGGATTCTCTATGTATAGTATCATGTCATCTGCAAACAGTGACAGCTTTACTTCTTCTTTTCCAATTTGGATTCCTTTTATTTCTTTTTCTTCTCTGATTGCTGTAGCTAGAACTTCCAAAACTATTGTGAATAATAGTGGAGAGAATGGGCAACCTTGCCTTGTTCCTGATCTTAGTGGAAGTGGTTTCAGTTTTTTACCATTGAGGACGAAGTTGTCTGTGGGTTTGTCATATATGGTGTTTATTATGTTGAAGTAAGTTCCCTGTATGCCTACTTTCTGGAGGGTTTATATCATAAACTGGTGTTGAATTTTGTTGAAAGTTTCCTCTGCATCTATTGAGATGATCATGTGGTTTTTCTCCTTCTGTTTGTTAATATGGTGTATCACATTGATTGATTTGTGTATATTGAAGACTGCTTGCATTCTGGGGATAAACCCCACTTGATCATGGTGTATGATCCTTTTAATGTGCTGTTGGATTCTGTTTGCTAGTATTTTATTGAGGATTTTTGCAGCTATGTTCATCAGTGATATTGGCCTGTAGTTTTCTTTCTTTGTGACATGTGTGTCTGGTTTTGGTATCAGGGTGATGGTGGCCTCATAGAACGAGTTTGGGAGTCTTCCTCCCTCTGCTATATTTTGGAAGAGTTTAAGAAGGATAGGTGTTAGCTCTTCTCTAAATGTTTGATAGAATTCGCCTGTGAAGCCATCTGGTCTTGGGCTTTTGTTCGTTGGAAGATTTTTTTTTTTTTGCGGAACGCCGGCCTCTCACTGCTGTGGCCTCTCCCACTGCAGAGCACGGGCTCTGGACGCGCAGGCCCAGTGGCCATGGCCCATGGGCCTAGCTGTTCCACGGCATGTGGGATCCTCCCGAACCGGGGCACGAACCCGCGTCCTCCGCATCAGCAGGCGGACTCCCAACCACTGCGCCCCCAAGGAAGCCTCCTGTTGGAAGATTTTTACTCATAGTTTCAATTTCGGTGCTTGTGATTGGTCTGTTCATATTTTCTATTTTTTCCTGTTTCATTCTCGGAACGTTGTGCATTTCTAAGAATTTGTTCATTTCTTCCAGGTTGTCCATTCTATTGGCATATAGTTGCTTGTAGTAATCTCTCATGATCCTTTGTATTCCTGCAGTGTCAGTTGTTACTTCTCCTTTTTCACTTCTAATTCTGTTGGTTTGAGTCTTCTCCCTTTTTTTCTTGATGAGTCAGGCTAATGGTTTATCCATTTTGTTTATCTTCTCAAAGAACCAGCTTTTAGTTTTATTGATCTTTGCTATTGTTTCCTTTATTTCTTTTATTTCTGATCTGATCTTTATGATTTCTTTCCTTATGCTAACTTTGGGGTTGTTTTGTTCTTCGTTCTCTAATTGCTTTAGGTGTAAGGTTAGGTTGTTTATTTGAGATGTTTCTTATTTCTTAAGGTAGGGTTGTATTGCTATATATTCCCTCTTCTAACTGCTTTTGCTGCATCCCATAGGTTTTGCCTCGTGGTGTTTTCATCGTCATTCGTTTCTAGGTATTTTTTCATTTCCTCTTTGATTTCTTCAGTGATCTCTTGCTTTTTAAGTACTGTATTGTTTAGCCTCCATGTGTTTGTATTTTTTACAGATTGTTTCCTGTAATTGATATCTAGTCTCATAGCATTGTGGTCGGAAAAGATAGTTGATATGATTTCAATTTTCTTAAATTTACAAAGGCTTGATTTGTGACCCAAGGTATGATCTATCCTGGAGAATGTTCCATGGGCACTTGAGAAGAAAGTGTATTCTGTTGTTTTTGGATGGAATGTCCTATAAATATCAATTAAGTCTATCTTGTTTAATGTATCATTTTAAGCTTGTGCTTCCTTATTTATTTTCATTTTGGATGATCTGTCCATTGGTGAAAGTGGGGTGTTAAAAGTCTCCTACTATGAATGTGTTACTGTCGATTTCCCCTTTTATGGCTGATAGTATTTGCCTTATGAATTGGGGTGCTCCTCTGTTGGGTGCATAAATATTTGCAATTGTTATATCTTCTTCTTGGATTGACCACTTGATCATTATGTAGTGTCCTTCTTTCTCTCTTGTAAGGGTCTTTGTTTTAAAGTCTATTTTGTCTGATATGAGAATTGCTATTCCTGCTTTCTTTTGATTTCCATTTGCATGGAATATCTTTTTCCACCCCCCTCACTTTCAGTCTGTATGTGTCCCTAGGTCTGAAGTGGGTCTCCTGTAGACAGCATATATACAGGTGTTGTTTTTGTATCCATTCAGGTATTCTATGTCTTTTGGTTGGAGCATTTAATCTGTTTACATTTAAGGTAATTATTGATATCTATGTTCCTATTATCATTTTCTTAATTGTTTTGTGTTTGTTATTGTAGGTTTTTTCCTTCTCTTGTGTTTCCTGCCTAGAGAAGTTCCTTTAGCATTTGTTGTAAAGCTGGTTTGGTGGTGCTGAATTCTCTTAGCTTTTGATTGTCTGTAAAGGTTTTAATTTCTCTGTCAAATACGAATGAGATCCTTGCTGGGTAGAGTAATCTTGGTTGTAGGTTTTTCTCCTTCATCACTTTAAATATGTCCTGCTACTCCCTTCTGTCTTGCAGAGTTTCTGCTGAAAGATCATCTGTTAACCTTATGGGGACTCCCTCATGTGTTACTTGTTATTTTTCCCTTGCTGCTTTTAATATTTTTTCTCTGTATTTAATTTTTGATAGTTTGATTAATATGTGTCTTGGCATGTTTCTCCATACAGAATTTATCCTATATGGGACTCTCTGTGCTTTCTGGAGTTGATTAACTATTTCCTTTCCCATATTAGGGAAGTTTTCAACTATAATCTCTTCGAATATTTTCTCAGTCCCTTTCTTTTCCTCTTCTTCTGGGACCCCTCTAATTCCAATGCTGGTGCGTTTAATGTTGTCCCAGAGGTCTCTGAGACTGTCCTCAATTCTTTTCAGTCTTTTTTCTTTATTCTGCTCTGCAGTAGTTATTTCCACTATTTTATATTCCAGGTCACTTATCCATTCTTCTGCCTCAGTTATTCTGCTATTGATCCCATCTAGAGTATTTTTAATTTCCTTTCTTGTGTTGTTCATCACTGTTTGTTTGCTCTTTAGTTCTTCTAGGTCCTTGTTAAATGTTTCTTGCATTTTGTCTATTCTATTTCCAAGATTTTGGATCATCTTTACTATCATTATTCTGAATTCTTTTTCAGGTAGCCTGCCTATTTCCTCTTCATTTGTTAGGTCTGGTGGATTTTTGCGTTGATCCTTCACCTGCTGTGTGTCTCTGTCTTCTCATTTTGCTTATCTTACTGTGTTTGGGGTCTCCTTTTCGAAGGCTGCAGGTTCATAGTTTCCGTTGTTTTTGGTGTCTGTTCCCAGTGGCTAAGGTTGGTTCAGAGGGTTGTGTAGGCTTCCTGGTGGATGGGACTAGTGCCTGTGTTCTGGTGGATGAGGCTGGATCTTGTCTTTCTGGTGGGCAGGTCCATGTCTGATGGTGTGTTTTGGGGTGTCTGTGGCCTTATTATGATTTTAGGCAGCCTCTCTGCTAATGGATGGGGTTGTATTCCTGTCTTGCTAGTTGTTTGGCATAGGGTGTCCTGCACTGTAGCTTGCTGGTCGTTGAGTGGAGCTGGGTCTTGGCTTTGAGACAGAGATCTCTGGGAGATTTTTGCAGTTTGTAGAGCTGGAAGGTCCCTTGTGGACCAGTGTCCTGAGCTTGGCTCTCCCACCTCAGAGGCACAGCCCTGATGCCTGGCTGGAGCACCAAGAACCTGTCATCCACACGGCTCAGAATAAAAGGAAGAAAAAAAGAAAGAGAGAAAGAAAGAAAGAAAGAAAGAAGCAGATAAAATAAGGAAAAATAAAACAACGGTATTAAAATTAAAAAGAAAAAATAATTATGAAGAAAAAATTTTTGAAAAGTAATAAAACAAAAACAAAAAAATGGACAGACAGAACCCTAGCACAAATGGTAAAAGCAAAGATATACAGACTAAATCACACACAGAAGCATACACATACACACTCAGAAAAAGAGAAAAAGGGGGGAAATATATATATATATATATATATATATATATATATATATTTATCGTTGCTCCCAAAGCCCACCTCCTCAATTTGGGGTGATTCGTTGTCTATTCATGTATTCCACAGATGCAGGGTACATCAAGTTGTTGTGGAGATTTAATCCGCTGCTCCTGAGGCTGCTGGGAGAGATTTCCCTTTCTCTTCTTTGTTCTCACAGCTCCCAGGGGCTCAGCTTTGGATTTGGCCCTGCCCCTGCGTGTAGGTCGCCTGAGGGTGTCTGTTCTTCGCTCAGACAGGACGGGGTTAAAGGAGCAGCTGCTTCGGGGACTCTGGCTCACTCAGGCTGGGGGGAGGGAGGGGCACAGAGTGCGGGGAGAGCCTGCGTTGGCAGAGGCCGGCGGGACGTTGAACCAGCCTGAGGCGTGCCGTGCATTCTCCCGGGGAAATTGTCTCTGGATCCCGGGACCCTGGCAGTGGTGGGCTGCACAGGCTCCCCGGAAGGGGGGTGTGGATAGTGACCTGTGCTCACACACAGGCTTCTTGGTGGCGGCAGCAGCAGCCTTAGCATCTCATGCCCGTCTCTGGGGTCCACGCTGATAGCCGTGGCTCGCGTCCGTCTCTGGAGCTCCTTTAAGCAGCGCTCTTAATCTCTACTCCTCGTGCACCAGGAAACACAGGGGCAAGAAGTCTCTTGCCTCTTCGGCAGCTGCAGCCTTTTTCCCAGACTTCCTCCCGGCTAGCTGTGGTGCACTGACCCCTTCAGTCTGTGTTCACGCAGCCAACCCCAGTCCTCTCCCTGGGATCCGACCTCCGAAGCCCGAGCCTTAGCTCCCAGCACCTTCGCATCCTGGTGGGTGAGCAGACAAGCCTCTTGGGCTGGTGAGTGCCGGTCGGCACCAGTCCTCTGTGCGGGAATCTCTCTGCTTTGCCCTCCGCACCCCTGTGGCTGTGCTCTCCTCCGTGGCTCCGAAGCTTCCCCCCTCTGCCACCCGCAGTCTCCACCCGCGAAGGGGCTCCTAGTGTGTGGAAACGTTTCCTCCTTCACAGCTCCCTCCCACTGGTGCAGGTCCCGTCCCTATTCTTTTGTCTCTGTTTATTCTTTTTTCTTTTGCCCTACCCAGGTACGTGGGGGGTTTCTTGCCTTTTGGGAGGTCTGAGGTCTTCTGCCAGCGTTCAGTAGGTGTTCTGTAGGAGTTGTTCCACGTGTAGATGTATTTCTGGTGTATTTGTGGGGAGGAAGGTGATCTCCGCAGCTTACTCTTCTGCCATCTTGAAGCTCCTCCCCAATGACTTTTTATTGAATATATTGTCACAAATGAGATTTAATAATGTTATTCCTGTATTGAAATTCCATTACCCAGGATTGTGCCAAAGAGCTTTTGTGAGTCACTTGGATTCACCAGCTGCACTTTTGATTTTGAATTACTGTGCTGCCTTGGATCTAAGAAGGTGCCCGCTATTCTTTTTGTCTTTAGCAAGTGACATCCCTTCTAGTTTGTTTTAAAGTGAAGGATGGTAAACTGGGTTGGGAATCAAGAGATAACCAAGAGATAAATATAATCGAGATAAATATTTGGATTACGTTTCTACCACAAGGGTTTGAGTGGACCTGTGATTTAGTTAGGCAGGGATATGATGGTAATTCACTGAAAAAATGCCATACCATTCATCACTGTGTCATTCAAAGATGTCAGCCTTTGGGGGCTTCCCTGGTGGTGCAGTGGTTGAGAGTCTGCCTGCCGATGCAGGGGACACGGGTTCGTGCCCTGGTCCGGGAAGACCCCACATCCCGCGGAGCGGCTGGGCCCGTGAGCCATGGCCGGAGCCTGTGCTCCACAACGGGAGAGGCCACAATGGTGAGAGGCCTGCATACTGCAAAAAAAAAAAAAAAAAAAAAAAAAAAGATATCAGCCTTCAAGAGTTATCATTCCTGGGCTTCCCTGGTGGCGCAGTGGTTGAGAACCTGCCTGCCAATGCAGGGGATACGGGTTCGAGCCCTGGTCTGGGAAGATCCCACATGCCGTGGAGCAACTGGGCCCATGAGCCACAACTACTGAGCCTGTGCATCTGGAGCCTGTGATCCGCAACAAGAGAGGCTGCGACAGTGAGAGGCCCGCGCACCGCGATGAAGAGGGGCTCCTGCTCGCCGCAACTAGAGAAAGCCCTCGCACAGAAATGAAGACCCCACACAGCCAAAAATAAATAAATACATTTATTTAAAAAAAAAAGAGTTATCTTTCCTTTGCTACTCACAAGAAAACGAAACAAAATATACTCAAGGCCCATGTCACGTATAGTTGGGAATCCTATTATCTCTGTAAGGGGGGGCTGGGGAACTAAACTGTTCCTAGCGTGTCTTCCTGTGGTTTCTTCCTGCTTATGCTAAATTGTTTGCTGCCCTCCATCTGACCTCCTGGTCTGTTTTTTCCCTTCTGTTTTCTCATCAATTCCATATATGGAAGACAGTTTTGCCTTCAATTTTCCACCACATGTCTCTTATCTAAGACAGTGTGTCTAAGAGACTTTTACTGAAAATCTAAAGGTAGAGAGTATGGGTGGGGTGCATGCATGTCATGGGCTGAATTGTGCACCCCCAAATTCATATGTTGAAATCCTAACCTCCAGTACCTCAGAAGGTGACTGTATTTGAAGATAAGGTTTTTAAAGAGATAATTAAATTTAAAGGAGGTCAAAAGGGGTGGTCCTAAACCAACATGACTTTTGACCTTATGAGAAGAGAAGATTAGACACAGGCATATACAGAAGAAAAGACCACATGCATGAAGACACAGGGAGAAGATGACCATATACCAAGAGATGGTCTATCAGCCAAGGAGAGAGTACTCAGAAGAAACCAACCCTGTCGACACAGCGATCTCAGACTTTGAGCCTCCAGAACTGTGAGAAAATCCTGTTGTTTAAGCCACCCAGTCTGTGGCGACTTGTTACGGCAGCTCTTGAAAAATGAATCCTGGGGGCTATTTCAGAGCAGAGCACTGCACAGGAAACAATTTACAATTGAATAGTAACCATCTTTGCTTCAGAGGTGTCTTGGCTTCCCTCTTATCTTTCTCTGATTTTACCTCTGAGGGGGAACTGACTTTGGCAAGGAGAAATGGACTTCTTAGGGAAGCACACGGCAAGTGTGGGTTCTTGGGGGGCAGAGAGGCCTGGCAATTCCTGCTGGGCTCCACTACTACCCAGCTGTAGGGTTTGGTGTAGATTACTGAAGATCTTCATTCATAAGTGTACTTACCTGTAAATTGGAGGTTTGGCATTTGCCTTTCCGCAGTTGTTTTGATGATTAAATAAAACAGTGCATGTAAAGCACTTAGCAGAGTGCTGAACTCAACAAATACAAGCTGTTATTATGTCGCCATCCCATCAAGTGGTGCGTAAGTGGGTGTAGCAAAAGGATGATAAATTGATGCAGGTGCCCAACCAGCCTGCGTATAAATACTGAACAAGGTCACCTTGACTTTGATGTACAAATGGACCAGGCAGGCCTTTCTCTTTGAATTAGTGCATCTCTTCTTTTACAAGCTCTGCTATCTTTCTACTCGGGGCTCTGGTTCAGGCACCAGCAGGTTCTTTGAAGGCCTGACAGTAGCAGAGTGGGCCGAGACAAGGGGGCCACTGAACAGCTGTCTTGCTTGCCTGTGGTACAGCTCAAGATGTCTTTTTGGCTCAAAGAAGGTCCAGCCTAGGTCACAGGGTAGGAGAACAGAGAGTTCAGAGCAGAAATCTTAGTTAATAATAATGTCTGTGTGTAGGTGCATATTTTTGGGGGGACCTGGTGTGGCTATAAATTGCAGGATAGGATTCAAGAATACAGAGAACTGACCCTTTACCACAACCAATATAACGTTGTTGTTGTTGAGGCATATGTAGAAACAGCCTATGCTAACCTGCTGGCATCAGCTCATTGCGAGATAGACCAGCCTGCACTGTTGCCATCCCCATGGCTGGGGATGAGCCCCATTTATAACTCAGAAATAATGAGTGAAACTATCTAAGGAGCCAGCAGCCAGAGTGCCCCCCAAAGATGTTCAATCCCAGAGAGATGGCACTTCAGGCACACAGGGCAAGGACAGACCCAAGTGACACCAGCCTGGCCATCAGGGATGTAAGTTGTGTAACAGCGTCTGTACATTCTGCCATCGAATCTTGATTTCATCTCCTTGGAAAGCTTTCCCTTTTATGTGTAGTTAATAAAAGACATGGAGGAGAAAGCACTGTTCAGGGCTTGACTTTTTGTCTAATGTGAATCCTTACAATTCCTCACACAGAACTTTTAGGGGGTAGTTATTAGTTACACACATTACAGATTATGCAATCAAAGTGCCTGAATTCCTCTAAATTATCCCATAATTTGATCACAGAGTAACCCAGTTAACATGGCAGAAATAACTTTTAAATGATGTCTAATTACCACCCTAACCGCCAGATGTCAGATTTTAAATGCAGGTCACTGATCAAAAGGCATTTTTCACAACTGTAGGGGAGGGAACAGTGGCTGGTGAAGGAGCTCAGCAGTCGTGGTCCATGGCTTCCTGGGGAGTGTGTTTGGGGATTAGAGCAAAGCGGCGGGAATGTCATTTCCATTTGAACAATGCTGCCTAGTGATGGAGTTCGTGTCTGTGTCCTGTATATCATAGTCAGACTGTAGGGTGACCCTGATCAGTATATGCCTGGGCCCCAGAAACTATCATAAGGCCTCCAAACATATGCTGAGTTGAGTATCCGGGGGTGGTGCTGTTTTGTAGGTGACAGAGCTGGACACAAAGTGCCTGTGGCAGGGGGGTGGGGGGAGGTCTGTGAAGCATCTCCCTTGTCTCTCTCTAAGCGGCACCATCACACAGAGCAGCAAGCAGCCCAGGCACTGTGTAACGTTTCAGTAGAGCACCTCAATCCAGTTTCAAGATAAAAGCCTCAAAGCTGCCTCGGTGTTATTTTTTCTCACGTATGTCCAGACATTAACATTTTGGTGGCTAATGAACAATGCCATCATTTTCATTGTCATAATTCTATTTCATAACTAGGTAATGTAAAATGTGAAACTCTGCATCTTCTTGCAACCAAAGATGGTCTCTCTATGGGATCAGTGAAGCTGTTGTATGAAAGAAGATGTAGCCTTGTCATAGACGTTCCTGTTTTTCTGAATTGGCCCTCATATATAAATTGACGTACAGCCCGACTGGCAGGCTCTGGAGGTGATGTGGCGCCCCTGCATTGCAAAGAGGCAGAGAAGTGTGGTAAAGGCAAAGGCATGTGGTCTGTGCAGTTGTAGGAACTTGTGTTCTAATCACAGATTTACTATTTTTTTTAATGCTTTGGGCAAGATAAGTTGAGGGTAAGATGTGGATTATGATACCTCTTTCCTAGAGTTCTTTTTTTTTTTTTTTTTTTTTTTTTTCTGCTGTACGCGGGCCCCTCACTGTTGTGGCCTCTCCCGTTGCGGAGCACAGGCTCCGGACGCGCAGGCTCAGCGGCCATGGCTCATGAGCCCAGCCCAGCTCACCGCATGTGGGATCTTCCCGGACCGGGGCACGAACCCGTGTCCCCTGCATCGGCAGGCGGACTCCCAACCACTGCGCCACCAGGGAAGCCCTTTCCTAGAGTTCTTATGAGGATTATATGCAGTAGTGTAACTGACGTGCTGGCACTTGGTAGGTCACAGTAACCTGCGGCTGTCGCAATCATCAAGCATCGTCATCAGCGTTGTCCGTCATCATAACCATCTTGTTTGCTCATAGTTTCATAAACAGATGAACTCAATTCCTGACCTGCAGTGCTTGCTTACCCCCTTTCCACATTCTCTTTGATCTTTTAAATCATACCTGGCTTGACTCTAACTTTCCCCCTTCACCTCACTCTTCCTGCCCGGGACACTCCTCTGTTCCACCCTGGGCTAACTTTGCTAGTGTTTGCTGCCCTGTTTTCTAACTTTTTTTCCTATTTGCCTGTTCTCCCTAGTGAAGGTTCTGGAAAGCAGGAACTTGCCTCACCCCTTGTGTTTGTCTTATCAGTTCCACGCCGAGTAGAGCCCATACAGTAAGAGGTCAGTACGTACTTGAATGATGAATAAAAAAGTGTGTGCAAATTGTTAAGTATATTCACTTGGTGATGTGGATGGATCAGGATTCAGACGCACAGAATGAAGAAATTGGGAAAGACCTCTGAACTCATCTAGTCCATCTTTTATTTAATAGGTGGGGAAACGGAGACCCAGAGGAGCAACCGATGCTAGTATTCAGAGCTTTAACTTAAGTGTGTCCCTTTGCTTGAACTGTATCATGTTCAGTAAAAGTTCACAGAACGTTGATGTCCTAATAGACCTAAAGGTGAAACTTTGCTATGGAAGCATATTGGGTTCTTTGTATGTGGACTGCCGGAAAGTGTCCCCGTAAAATTATTTCAACGATTAAAAAAAGTGGTGAACAGTTCATCATATTGATCTTTGTTTTCACAGCCCAGACCACTACGTCTCTGTGTTCTCACGAGAGTGGGGACTTTGAGCTTCCTGCCCTGCCTCCACCCTTTCCCTTTTCCTTTTTAATGAACCTGAGTTGTGTGCAGGTCTACTTTCTTCCTTCATACAGCCCATGGGACTCAGAGGAAGCTGACCCTATTCGGCCCCAGGGACAGATCATGATTGATCTAAGACTCCAAACCAATCAGATTAATCTTAGAGGCAGCCAGTTCAAGAATGGATACATTTTAGTATCTTGACCAATGAGCCAAGAGAAATGGTTTGTCAGGGCTTTATGGGAAAATCCTTTGCCTGCCCTAGGATCCTCCTGAGAACCATTCTTTTTCCCAGTGAATGTGAATAGCATGCATTATGGCCCAGATTTCTTCTGGAAACATTATAAGATCCCAAGAGTAACCAGCTTCGGGATAAAATAACATTGTGGACAGCAGAGCAAGGCATGAAAAGAACATGGGTTCTTTTTTCTTTTTTTTTTAAATTTATTTATTTATTTAGTTGGTTGCACTGGGATCTTAGTTGTGGCACATGTTCCCCTTAGTTGTGGCTCTTTGTGATAACTGTCCAGCTGCCAATCAGCAACAACATTAGCTCTGGACTTCATGTTACATAAGACAAAGTTCCTTGATGTTTAAGTCCATTTCAGTGGGTGTTCTGTTGCATGCCTAGCATTCTAACAGAAGCATTCATGGGTATGTGTGTCCCTGCAAGTACAGAATGGTTTCCTGTCAGGTAACAATGTATTATGTCAGCTGTAATACAAATTAAAACACTTGCAAAACCCTCCAGTGAGTTTTGAACTATTTAAATGCTTCAGAGTATTGTTAGAGATTTCTAGAACAGTGACTTCTTAAGTGTCACACTGCAACTAACAGCTCTAAAGGTCTACGACTTCTGAATGCTAAAGCTTACTGGACACCTGTTTGGAACCAGCACTTGATGGAAGTGGAGAATTCTGTAGGCTGGGAGTTGATGGCAAGGATGATAGAGAAGGAAGAGCTCTTAGCAGGCTTAAGGTCTTTATTAAATTGCCGAAAACCCCTCACTTGAGTTTTAGAACTTACTAAAAATGGTCATAATATTAATTATTATGCACTTACTCTGTGCCAACTACTTTATAAACATTTATTTGCCCATTTAGTTGGTCTAACTACCTTGGTGTTATTATCTTTATTTAATAGATCAGCAAACTGAGGCTCAGAGAAATTAAGAAATATGACAAAAGTCCAGTGGAAGATAGAAAAGAGAACCACAGTTTCAACTTATGTTCGTTTGTTTTTAGAACTTAGTTTATTAGCTGGTGCACTAAAAAAACAAGTGCACAAACGTGTGTGTGTGTGTGTAATGCTTACACAATGTAAAATGTAATGAAAAAGCCGAAACTTCTTGTGTGATTTCCTTACAAAAATAATAACACCTAGTGAGGCAAGATGTACACCTAACAGAACTGGTGCATTTTGGCTCTAGGGAAAAATGCTGTCACAGTTAGATTGCAGAAACGAGTCTGTGGCTCTTGGTGGGATGGTGCAATCTTTAATGCTTGCCAGTAGGTGGCATTCATGCCCTATAAACATTAGAGACAGGACCCTGATTGGCACTTCCAGCTTACAAAGAGACTTAAGTTCTTTGATTTTATAATGCTAGAGCTTCCCATGCTGTCTAATTATCTCTGTTGAACGGGTTGGGTATATGAAAGACTTAATCAGTGCAATTTGAAATACAGGTAATGTGGCTGTGTAATTTTCAGTGACAATTTATACAACTTTTATTTTAACGTAGTCCTTAAAGTGCAGCACATTTCGTTGAAGCCTATGGATTATATTTATATTCATGGCAAACCATCCACTGCATGATGAAAATAGGACTATGGAAGTACAGCATTTCGCTAAATTATATGGTCAGAACACACTTAGAGTCGAAAATCTAATAAAGGTTTTCACAGTGGAAAATGCAATTGAAAAATAAAACCCATTCCTAGAAATTGATATGCCTTTTAATCAAGCTTGCAAAGTTGTTCTGATAATCTGCTCGGAATCTTTGCTATTTTAAAGGAAGGTGAACATTGCAATCTGCTGGATTTAGAAAGAAAAGACATGCACATTTTGCGCTTTGATGAAAGACCTTTGGTATTATCCTTTTACCATCACCCTTGTCATTTTTCTTTCGAAATTAGGTTGAGGGGTTAAAACAGGTAGATTTGTAGCACAGGGGCATCATTTGGTCTTTTCAAGCCACACTACTTTTTGCAGTAAGTGATTGAGCCCCAGTGTTGGATGAAGAAGTGGAGGGAATTTTAAAGGAGGTGTCTATCCTGCTGCTTTGCTAGTGTTGTTGAAAGGCTCGCAGACACTGGGCCTTCGAATGCTTCCTTCTCCCTTGCTGTTATACTTGCTAGTCTGTAGCCTTCTGCATTTGCTGAGAATGTTATTTGCTTTCTGTCGGATTTATTGTTTGAATTGCAAGGAAACATCTTATTTTAAAAGCCTCAAACCCCTTTTGTTGCATTGTTAAGAAGCTATCTGTCAATTAGTGTTCACAAAAGACATCTTGCTGGTGTGTGCAACAAACACTGAATGTGTGACTCAGTTGCTTTTGTGCTGAAGACCTGGGGATGCCAGTGCTATCTCTTCTTCATCTAATCTGGAAATAGTTGTGTTTTAGGAAGTTGCTAGATTTTTTTTTTTTTAAAGGAAATACCAACCTCTTATGTGTTTCAATTGCTAGCCTAGCATTATGCTATTCTATGACTCTGAAATTACTGTGGATATATTTATTTTTGTTTACTTTCTTTTCCTCTCTGGGGTGTGTGCCTATTAATCTCAGTAATAATAAAATGGCATCTCCTTGAATTAAATTTCATTTAGGAAGTTAAAACCTGTCCTTTACCTTTTTTCTTGGAGGCTAGCAGGAGAGTATAAGGAAGTTTTCAATCCCTAGAGAGACTCTGTCTCTTTTCTCAGATCCTTTCTGAGAAGTTGGCCGCTCATCTGTCTGTAGTTCTGGTTCTTTCTTAAGCTGGATTTAGTCCAATTGTTCACTATGCCAAATTCGTCTAAACAAAATCACGTCTGATGCCTTCCACTTCTACCCTAACTAAGCCTTAGAATTAAAAAAAAAAAATCCAGAATTTGTTCCTGATAGATTTTTAAAAACCTCACAATTTTGTTTTTGCTTTGCTGCAAGACCAAAGGAAAAAAAAAAATAAACAACTGAACTAGTAATAACAACCTGTCTTGAGCTGGGATAAGGTGGGAGATGAACTAAAATTGGGCAAAATGTCTATATATAAACAAAAAATCTTTCTTTGATTTTGGCTTAGTGATCGTCCTGAAGGTGTTAACCTAATGATACTTGGGTAAGAAATCTCAGAGCATATGAGGACTGTCAATTTAGAATTCTTTGCATAAGTCAATTCAGTGCTGTTCCTGGGACTCTGTTCGCAAATGCCAGGGAGAGATTTCCTCCAAAATGCCTCGATAAAAAGTGGATCAGCGTGGGAGAGCCTCTGATAGAGCAGAAGCCAAGAAATTAAAGGTAAGTCACTTGTGCGATGTGGCATTTCAACAAGAGTGACAGCCAAAGAGCATAGTTTTCTATTCCCTGCCTTTACTAAATGTATCTTTCTTGGAATGCTAAGGTGGAGGAAAAAAATCAACGTTGTTTATAGCTGGAAAGAAAACCTTTTATGAAACCATGGAAAAGTGGGGACACGGTGCAGCTTTCTGAAGTGTCTGAGGAAAAACGGCACAGCTCACTGCTTCTAAATTAGATCACAAATTTTCTGGCTGATAGCAGCATCTTAGTGCTCGTCCTAAAGGCAAAGATCTGAACAAGTTACATTTTAATATCTTAGGTTCATTTATCCCTGCTGAGATCACACAGAAGCAAAGAAATACACATACATGGAAATCCAATAGGCCCGAGGGGCTTGGCAGCAGTGCTGGAAAGAGGGTAACAGTGAAAGTGATATGAAACCTCTCTGTTTCTGCAGCAGGTGATATACTCCACCTTATATGTGTCACCGCTCCGATAGAGCACACCCCTCTCGGGTAAAAAGGGGCATGATGGATTTAAGAGCTAAACTTTGCGTGTTGAAATGTTCATGTAGTTAAGTGCTTCAACCCTCACTTTTCCCCCCTATACATAGGAAAGATGCTAATGTTGACCTAAAACTCAAATAAAATGTTTTTGTGAGAGTGTAATGACTTTGGAGGATAAACGTAGGAAAAGGTAACATAAGATGTGACCAGATTGGAGAAGACTTTGGGCTGGGCTAAGGCATTCCATCTTTATTCAACAGATCTTGGGAACCACAGTATATCTTTCAGAGTGGAAATGATTGCCATGGAAGAGGTGTGTATCTTACGTGTGGATGGTGAAATGGAGGCAGATCATTTAGGATACTTTTGTAATGCTTGGGGTTAAGAGAACTGTGACCTAAAAGAAGGATGAGAAAGGGGAGGAATGGAGATAAGAAAATTTAAGAAAGGGCAATCATGAACTGGTAGGCTTGAGAGCTGCTTGGTTACAGCGACCAAAGAGAGAGAGCTTTTGAGCCTGGATCACTCTCCGACTGGTGGTGCTACTGATAGAAATAGGAGTGGAAACAGGTTTGGGAAGAGACAAGTATTTCATTTTCAATATGGAGAGGGAGGGACATCTGGGAGAGCCATATGGAATTGTCCATGAAGACAGTGAAAATGTGGAACAGGAATGAATGAAGGCCTGACCTGGAGTTGTTTGGGGAGGGGAGACTTCGGGCATAAGAAGCAAATTTTCTTGGAAAGTTTATGCTTCATCTAAAAATTCATTTCAATTTTGCATTTTATTCTTCGATATATATGTTTTTTCCCCTTAACATTGCTTTACAACTGAGCTTGACAAGTATTTAAATGCAAAAAATCTGAAGTGTACAGATTGATATTTGTTTTTAACATGAGAATAGGTTTAAATATTAGTTACAGTCAAGAAGCATCAATACTTCTGGGTATTGGCCTATACTCTACCATGGACCCCAAGGAGTATGTAAATGAGCATTTTTAGTAACGGAAGAGATTGTCAAAGGAGAGAAAAGAGAAAGGAGGCTAAAGGGCTATAGCGACACATTGGGGACAAATCTATACCTAAGAGAAAGAGGAAGATAAGCCCAAGAGGTTGATGAGAAAATTCAGAGAATTTGTGTTGCTGGCACCGTGGGGAGGAGGAGATTAAAACATTGAATGGTCAGCTCAGCCGGATGTTCCAGAGAAAGCTTCAAGAATGAAGAAAGAATCTAGATCAGAAGGGGAGGTTGAGGGAAGAGAAATTCCAGCAGAGCAAAGAGAGTGGAAATCAGATGTCAAGGTTAAGGAGTAAGTGGATTAGTGAAGAAGTAGAGGAAGGTGAGTTTAGAATGAAAAGACTTGCATGTTTGCAGGCTGGTGAGAACAAAGCAGTTTTCAAGGAGGGATAGAAAATACAAGCGAGACAGAGGAGAACGTCGTCTGGGGGAGGCAGGAAAAGGGGGTGGGTAGGAGGAAAGACAAACCCGGATGAATCCACAGATGCTACATCCTGTTTCGCTCCTCTATGTTTAGCACGACTACAAGGAGTTTAGTGGTTAAGAAAAAAATCCTGTTTTGTAAAGTCATGACAGATCTAGGTTATTCAAAAGGCAGCGTTTATTCTTGTTGGGAAATGAGCTGTGGGGAATCCAGTCTGCTCAGATGGTCTTGTTGCATGCTGATGGAGTAGCAAAGCATTCCAGAAGCTCCCTCCTTGCCAATCTGGGGTTACTGGAATGTGTCTGCTGTGATACAGTGACCAGCTCTGCCTCGTTTCTCTCATCCAGTGGATTATTGGAAGCATGCAATTTAATGGTTGCTGGCCTTGCTGGGAGATGTTCTCTAACATCCTTGGGCTTAAGAACTATCGTGGAAAGCATGGGTTAGGTTGGCATTTGAGTTTGCTGAGGTGCCAGCATTGCAGGATGCATATCCTGTTCCTGGAGAAAACGATAAACCTACTTGGCAAGTTTGCTAACTATGCCCAAAACATTCTTAAATCCGTTAGAGGTTGGGCATACATTTCTTTTGCCAGTATGGCCAAAGCAGCATGTATACTTCTTTTCCAAGCTGAGGAAAATGAGCAGACTTTACCCAGTTCCCTAGAGGGACGGCTCTGCCCGTCAACTTGCTACTCTTACTTATACCTCTCATCAGACGTCAGTGTTAATTATGACTGATTAAGATGAGCTGGATTTGTGGACAGAATATCTAATGTCGCTAATCCAATTTTAGCTACAATGTTTGTTCCAAGTTAATTTTGTAAATTATTCCAACTGAAGCACCATGGGGTAAGAACCTTTCTTGTTGCAGCCCTTGAGCTATCAAAAATAGAAAAAGGAGGTAGACTGTTGTATTGTACCTCCCTTAAACCACGTAGGCTTGTGCCTGAGAAAAGCAAAGAAAGGAATTCCTGGGGGAACAGACCGATCTTCAGAGTTGTATGTGAGGTCTTTGCTGTGTACGTATCAATGAACACTATTGTTCTCAGATGCCATCTATCCTGGGATTGATTACTCAAGAATTCCTTATGGGCAGCAGTGGAGTTTATGGAAGGTCACTTAGTGTCATGTCTGGAAATGTAAGCTCAAATCCATTTCACTTGGGCGGACTAGCGACATCTCCTTGTGTTAAACGGAGGTATGTCGAAACGCCGCAATATTGATGTTGACACTTTTGACCTGAGAGTGACATTTCGATATCCATGAAACCAGAGCTGTAAGCTTCACCAATAAGTAGCTTCCCTTAGCAAATGTAAATATTCTGAGCTGACAAAGTAATATAAAATTAGTTTAAATCTAACCTCTTAAAAAAATCCTCACCAAAGTCACCTTAATACTTAGAGATGTGTTTTCCATTTTCTCAATTCCATCTCCCTGCCCCAAGGTGCTATTTGAGTATGCTCTCCCCTTGGCCATTCTAGGATTTGAGTGTGAAGTTTTTTGTGTGTGTTTTTTATTTCCTTTGGTCAACTTAAATGCCATATTCCAGTTTTTAATGGCAGGAGATTTGATTTATATTAAACATAATTTAAAGAACATTCAAAGCATTATTTACATGGTATTTCATTTTTCCAAATTAAACTTAATCACTTAAAATGGTTCCTATTGTATGTATACATTTTTGGAAAAGTGTTCTCATATACAGAAGCCCAACCTCATGATCTCAAAGGTTATCATTAAAATGCTTATTTCATATATATCCACAGGGGATATAGAAAGACCAAGGATTTCCATAGTTAAACTTCAGAGGTTTGACTAAAGTCGGTAAGAAGGCTATGAAATATGTGAATTTAACCTTTGCCTATTACCATGTAAATCATTTAGTTTCAGAATGTTTGCCCTGGAATGAGTGAAAGTTTGTATTTTCTTCTTGTCCAAATGCCTGTGAACTGGGAGCGAAACAGTGATGTTTGTAAATGTCAACTTTAATGCCTGTCTGCTGGATCCCAGGCAGCTGCTTTTATATGTTTAAAAAGTTATGAAACCTCTGGATGTAGTTTAAGTATGAGCTGTACGTTAAGGTGGTTTTTCAAAAAAATTTTGAGTGTGTATAGTGACCAAATGTGAAAATCAATGTCATTCCTGCTCTACTTACCACCAGAAAGCAGGTAAAATGAGAAAATTATGCCCTTTATTTTGCCATAAAACCACTTCAAAATAAGTGTCATTGTTGAGGTATTTTCTTCCAGCACTATCTTATGTCTTTTCCCCAATGAAACATGTTCATTCCTGTGTTTACAGCACGACATTTGAGATGTAATTTCTTCCAGGAAACTTAGAAGCTTTGGGTTATGGTTGTGATCTCATTAGGAACCCCTTCTACCCAATAATTGCTATTGGTTTCACATGGTAAAAATAAGTTACTGCTCTCAAAACAGCAGATGGCAGACGAATGGTTAAAATTCTTGCCACAGTGCTGCCTGCTCCTCCAGGAAACAATTCTAATATGCTTTGCATATAGTTGACTTCACTAAATCTCTCATTAGGGGGATACATTTTATAAGTGTGGGAGAAATGAAATGACTAGATTCAATTTTAATATAGTAAAAATAAGTTTTTGAGTGTTTACTCTCTGCTAGAGACTGTTCTAGGTACTTGCCACGTGTTATCTCATTTGGTCCTCAGGAAAGCTCAACACAGTAGCTATCTTTGTTTTTTCCCCTTTTACAGGTGACTCCACTGAGGTATTCCTTCCGAAAGTTTGAGTTCATACAGAGTGAATACAAATGAATTCAAAGATATTCTGAAAGTTGGCTGAGTTAAAGATTCTGCTTAAGCTTAATCTTTCCCCTTAGCTACAGTAGAGATTCTTTCAGCCTGAACTCCAGGTTCCCTGAAGATAATAAACAGCCTGTCCCATCACTAGGAGGAGGGAGGATAGGAAAGATGTGACCGATGGTTCCTGCCTTCCAAGAGGCAGGTGGCTAGTGTGCCCTCTGTGGGTGGGTTAGATTTACTGGAGGTTTCCGCAGGGAGGTTGTAGGATTGTAAGGTAACACCCATACTAGCTATTAGCTCCCATCCTTTGAGAGGTGCTTACCTGGGGCAATTGCAGCTTCAAATTCATAGCAGACTACCAGCTTTAAGCCCCTCTGATATAAAATTTTGTGGCCCCCATCTGCCTGGGGGTCTTGAGAGCAGGGGTGTTCAACCTTTGGCTGGATATGGACAGCATGTGTAGTAGATGTGAGCTGATGGGAACCAGCAGAGAAGAATGGTGGCAGGGTTCAAGGATGCTGCAGGAAGGCTACAACTCTGGCAACGTATGCAGGATGGAGAGGAGGAAGGATAAGAACAAGTAAAGATTTGCCACCAGGGCAACAAAGGCCAGACAGGGAGTAAATTCAGGAGCGGGGCGGGGGGGGGGGGCGATTTTTCGGCAATGTACAAAAAACAACTAAAAGCAAAATGGAAATACCGGCCAAGCTATCCCTGTTCACAGAGGATTTGATCTTTCTGTCTGAGAGGAGATCAGTGGTCAAAGCTAAAATCACACTTGTCTTATTTAACTGAGGGATTCTATTTTTTAGAATAATTAGTTCAGTTAATAATTTAGCAATCACAATAATTTTTCTTTTGGGGTGTTAAGTTGTGATTAAAAACCAGAGCTATCTATTTTTAATCACATCAGATTTACCTGAATCTGACCAATGACTTTTTGATTATTGGACCAGTGTCTGACCTGGGAGGAACTTGCCCCAATCCTGTGTCCCTGATCTTTGACCTTCCTGGAAAAGAGGAAAGGAGGCCCTGAAAAAAATAGTAAAACAAAGCCAGAGACTTGGGTTATTTTCTAATATTGAATGTGGAGGAGGGCTGCGAATCACTGAGACAAGATTATATTCCATTTGCATGAGTGGGGGCAGAGAGATTTGCTGGAGGTGTTTGTTTAATGTAGCTGTTAGTCTTTGGCTTGCACTACTTAATAGCATAGCTGTCACTTTGTCTCATGGGAATGTGGTATTTCTAGTAATTTGCAAGAATATGTGAGCTAAAGTTTGCCAGATCTCATGGCTGGGATGAAATTAACGCATGTGATCAGTCTTCCTCTTGAGGGTCTTATCCCATTAGGACCAGAATACTAAATAACCTGTTTAAATATGCTCTGTTGTCTATCAGTTTATTTTACAAACTACTTTAAAAGTTGAGGCAGATATATCTATACCTATATATCTACAGACACGCATACGTACATACATACACATACATACACATAATGTACATATAAAATACATATTTTAAAGACAATATGCCAAGAATTAAAAAGCAGAAAAACATAAATGCAACTTTAAATCTTCTGTTCAAAGCCAAGCTTTAGCAAAAGTATTTCTTTTTCCCTCTCCTTCTATTTACATTCTGTGTTCTACTTGATTACCCCAAATATTCATGAGTTTAAAACACTAGGTGCCTGTTATACAGTTTCTTGTAAAGTGTATTTGATATGCAAATCGTTATAGTGAACCATCATTCATAAGCTATTTATGTTCATTTTGATAGGGGAAGAAGTACCCTGTCTCATTCCATATAAATTCCTCTTTACAGCCTATCAAATACAGAAAGATGCTTGAGATTAAATAAATGTGCTACTAATGTTAGTGAATATCTGATGCTTGACATATGTCAGAGATTTTTGGACATTTATAATTACATTGCCCTAATTGCTCTGGGAATTGGAGACAAAAATGAGTGATGTGTAACACTTCAGATAGTGGTCTCCACGGTCCCTCGTCTCACTCCTAAAGATGACTTATTTCATAAAGAGACACAGGTCAGTAAGTGGAAAAGAGAAGCATTAAAAAGGTGAATATCCAGGAGAGAATGAAACAAGCATTCCTTCCTTCCTTTATTTAATGTTTGTTAATGGTCACCACCTCTGCTGGCGTGCATGAAGACGTGGCTCCTACTCTCAACATACTGAGAGTCTAGCGGGGGGTCAGACATGTGACACAATGAGTGCTTCTTGCTATCTCACCTTAACCTTAACTCTTGCTACAGAGAGCATGTTCTTTGCTTCCCTTCTGTAAGCGTGTGTCATGGTGCAGCCACCTCAGTTCTAGGCTGTACAGCTTTCCTGCGTCTCTTCATCTTAGAACTGGCTTTCCTCCAGACGTGAGGAAGGACCATCCGACCCAGTGCTTCGCATCTATAGATGCTGCTTGTTACACTCTCTGTTTTTGTCCATTTTGAGTCACTGGAAGAGCAGCAGCATTGCTTCCTGTGAGAGTGGAGGACATCTTTTCGGAATGCTGAAAACCCTCGTAAACCTGGTCCTATCAGTTGATGGTGGCAAAAGCATTCTAAATGTGACAGGTCTCCTGGGATTACTTACGGCAGCTCTCACTGGCCTTACAGATGGATTTTTACATCCTCTTGCACTTAGCTTACAAACAAGAAGCAATTTTTTGTTTTTACTTTAATAAATCAGGCTGATGGTTGGTTGCTGCGAAGCTTAAGGGTATAGTTTACACAAGACTAGAGACAAGTTTGTGCTGCACACCCCCAGGCATAGGCACCATGGCCCCAGCCGAGGAACTGGTTCCATCCTATTTTTTCCATTTTATGTTTTAAAATACTTCTGTTTTCATTATGAGAGAATTTTCTGGAGATATATTTAAGTATTGGAGATTCAGTTGGATAACTAGCAATTTGTAATTAGTAACGTTTTTTAGATCAAGGATTCTCACTTTTTGGGAGCTTGTCAGGGTTGTAATGCAGGTTGTGACACAACATAGAGTTTGTGAAGTTGTTTGTAGAGAGTGTCATTCTGTCCTATAGGTGGATAACTATATGGCAACACATACTATATTTCTGATAAAAATGACACAACAATGTGAACACTAAACAGTTGGTGGGATACTTAATATTTCTAGGTCAAATGATGATGTTGGCTTTGTTTTCAAGACAATTGCCTTCCAAACATATGAAGATGTTAGCGAGAGAGGAAGTTGGTAATGGTGGGAAGGCCATGTTCACAGATTTGTTTTTAAATATATCATTTGTTCCCTAATGATAACACACGTAGAAATCTTTTTCTTTGAGTAGCCTTAAGATGAAAAAGGAAAAACAGGTTTTCAAGTCAAACACAGCTGGGATTGAATCTGAGCTCTGCCATTTACTGGCTGTATGACCTGGGTTAGATAAACTTACCTGGAGTGTCAGTTTATTCACTTGTAAAACATGAGTGAACATATACTTCTTAAAGGATGGCTGTGAGTTTACATTAAATCATGTATGTTTGGTATTCATCCCAGTCTTGCCGCAGGCAGGTCATCAATAAATGTTGGTGGATGAAGGGGTACAACCTTAATTGAGCTAAGATGCTGCCCAAGTGATGGGGGGCCTTTGTGGACAATGCATTACTGTTTACTGAGCACCTTTTGTGTGCTGGACTCTGGGCTAAGCACAGGCCTACAGAAATGTTGAGCCCCAGGTCCTCTCCTCAAGGAAGTCCCCGTCTGCTGGGGAAGTCGAGCCCCCGCATCTGCGTCACAGTGTCACGCAGTAGGAACGATGCAGTGGGGCACAGCAGGCGTCCTGGCAGCCTGAGGAGGGGAGGCCCTTTTGGGAGAGCTTCCTGGAGGGAGTGACCCTTGAGCTGACTATGGAAGGACAAGTATGAGTCACTTTAATGTATTCAATAAGGGAGTGAGAAAGGAAGAAAGCGGGGAAAAGGCCACTGAGGCCTGAAGTCATGTCCAACTTCTCAGTTTGGGGTAGAACTTATATGGATGAAAACATCTTCTTCCTTTTTTGTGGAATTCATGCATTTTCCTTTCTCTCCCTCTGTCAGCACAGGAAGATCTGAGGAGGAGGGAGAAGACTGCAGGGCACACCACTGTAGGCCTCTGAGTCCCAGGTTCTCCATTCCAAATGGTGTCATTGGGGAGGTGGTGGTGCACTGGTCGTTTCCCATGCCCGGGGAAGCCTTGCTGTCTATTTCCCGGGGGGTGGCAAGTGGGAGGGCAGGGCACCTTGGCAATGGTGATCCCACTGCTTTATGTGTGTGTGTGTGGTGGGTGCACCACCGAGTAATTACGTGGCATTGATGATCACTGTGCCCCATGATCCTGCAGGTCAGTGAGGGAGCATTTTGATAGCAGGATGGCTGTCATGCTGGAGTACGAAGGCTCCTCCCGGCTGTGTTCTGTAACTCAGTGATTCCCACCTGTCTCCAAACCACCCTCTCCCAACATCCCATGGCAATAATATTTCTTCTGGGAAACACACGTACCTAAAATACTGTTCCTTTCATCACCAGAATGTAAATCACTCCTTTGCATTCCTGGGTAGGTGGAATCTCTGAGGCCTGCGATTACCAAAGCTATGCAAACAGCCTCTTTTTAAGATTTCCTTAGAGTATGTCCTGCACAGGAAGAAGAAGATGCTTTGTGGAAATTGGGCATTAAAATTACCTTGAAAATACATTTATAATTGCATATAAAACAAAATGTGCCTGTGAGCTGTGTGGTTTTATTTTTAATTATCTGTTTTTTAGTAAACATTCCACTAAGATTTCAAGAAATAAAATCCCAGGGCCTCATAAATGAATAAATAAAATATGAGGCATAATAAAATCAGATGATATAATGCATGGGATAAATGGGACAAGAGGAATATAAATATATAGTCTTGTAAGACACTGTGCTTCTTTATGAAATATCTCTGGAACATTATAAGCAAACAAGTTTTAAAATTTAGAAATGCACTCTATTATTTTATCTTAGGTTTTATATCTAAACATTAATGTATTTATATTTCTTTTCATTTTTATGAATCCACTGAAGCAGCCTTTAGCTAATTCCCACAACCAAAATGTAGTTCACAGATGCTATCTTTTCATAAGGAAAAGAAATTTTGTATCTCGTGATGTGGCCGTATTCTTTTCAATGAGAGGAGTTTTATTGTATTAGATTTTTCCATTCCTGTGTAACATAACAGTCTCAAAGTCTATAAAACAGCCCCACAAATAATAAATACTATGGAGAAAAGTAGGTCGCTCCGCATTAATTCATAGGGAAAATAGGTCGGCTCGAACGCTCGTCAGAGAGACGTAATTAGTGTTAGTCACTGCTTTAACGCTGGAAGAAGTTGCTACCGATTCCTGTCCTCCTTCCCTCCCTCACTTCCCAGACTCTTGTGTCAGCAAACACTGAAAAGGCAAATAAAAGAGCTGTTTCAGCGGTTCTGAGAGAGGCGGTCAGGTGAAGGTCTGGGGTTAATATGACCGCGTTTCGAGGCCCATCAGACAATGACTGCCCGGCCGCGGAGGTTGTGTGGCAGTCGGTTCCCTCACCTGGAGCCGCAGAGATGCCGCTGCCCTTTCTTCTCTAGAGGAAACTTGAATCCAAATACAAAAATAGGAGGGTCATCTGACAGTCACGTCTCCCGTGTTTGTTGCTGATGTTTATATCTCTCGGGGCCGGTATAACTGCTGCTTGTGGGTTTCATTAGAAAAATGAACTTCCCCACTAATAACTTCTCCACTAAGCTGGCCTTTGGTCCTGAGAGAATCATCCTGGCCATCTGTGTGGGTGGTGGTGAAGTAGTTTTATTTATGGAAAATTCTCAGGTGTGAATCAGCATATCTAGGGCACAGGTGGCAAACTCGTTCCAAGATGTACTTTGTTTAGGGTGCCTAGTATTCTGAATTATTTTTCAACACTTAAAATTCAGGGCATTTGGTGTTAAAAATATCCAGATTTCTGGGTATTTTTAACAAATCAGAAAACGTGACAGCAACCCGCTCCTATTCCTTCATGGCAACAACTGGCTGGGGCTAGGTATCAACAGTTAAATACACACCCACGCGTGTGGTTTCCGGCTCCCCAGGGTGCCCTACCTGTTTCTCCGCATTGCTGCCTACCTTTTTGTTTTTGGACCAGCGGTTGGCAAAACTGGCTGCATATTAGAATCACCTGGGGAACTCTTTGGCCTTGGCTTCGCCCCCAGAGATTTGACGGTATTGGTTTGGCATGGGATAGTTTCAGCAGCACCTCAGGAGATGCTAATCTACGGCCAAGGCTGAGAAACCACGGCCCGGGGGGAATAGAAAGTGGGCGCCGGTCACCTTCTCATGAGGTCCCAGGGGAACCATTGCTCGCCCTTGTGATGTTCTTTAAAGAAATGTTTTCCTTGGTTCTTCCAAGGAGAACTGATCTAATTTTCTCTTGCTTTTTAATTTTATGGTGGTGTTTGGGGGTCGTGAGATTCACAGTTTGGTGCTGCTGGCAGGGGATGGATCAAGGATCTCGTCTGTTAAGCAGTCACAGATGTTGAGACTCACGCTCTGGGTTTTCCCATCTTACAGAGCACGTCGTGTGGAGAGCTGTAGCTTGCTCCCCCATTATCTCTTCCTCACTCTGGAGGAGGGACGGGGGTTGTTTCTCTGGAGTATGTTATGAGATCAACCTTTTTAATGCCCATAAAAAGACAGGGTGTCAATTTAAAGCCTCATCTGTCACAAGCGTTTTCAATCTTGTAGTGATTTATGAATTACTGTAAATTGCAATCACACTGGCCCATAACAACCTGGCAGCTACTTCAATAGCAAAACTTGATGCAAAAATATGGCTCTATAGGTGGAATAAAAGTTTCAGAAAGGGAGTGTCGTTTAATAGGCAGGTGCTATTATCATGCGCTTACTGACAAGGGAAAGGTTTCTCAGTAAGAAATGTTCTTTTCCACCCACACAACACCCTGCATAAAGTGTGGTGAAGGGGGTTTCTGCTTTGCAGTTTTGTGCATCTCATGAGGGAGGAAGAGTTCAAGGAGGATATGTCAGAAAAGGCAGGAGGAGAATTGAAGCTTTCATTTGAAATAAACCATCCAGGGTCCTCTTCACTGTTGTCTGTATGTTCGCCTGCAGACAGATTTTCCCCTCAGTCCTGTGGGAGAAGGCAGGAAGCTGTTCAGAACCGTCAGAACGGGCCAGTTTGATGTGTAATGGGTTGGCAGATTTAAGATAAAAAGAATGCAACTGTGTGTGTGGTGGAGGGGAAGGGGGATCAGTTGGGGCTGTGTTCCAGTTGGTTCTTGTACAGAAACTTTCATGTTAAAAAAGAGTGACTTCTTCAGAGCCGGTTGACAGAGAATCATACTCTTGGCTTCTCAGAAGAAATTTAGGATTTAGGATTCCTAGGCTACTTTTTGGACATGGGTTTGCTATCACCTTAGGTTTAGATGTTACCAGATTTTAGGGAACTTCACCTCAGCAGGGATCTGGTGCTGGTGGGGGAGACCACAGACTCAACTTTAAAACCAGGTGTTGCTGCTTAGAGGACCTGCATTGCAGAAAGGAAAGAGGGGGCTCACTAGCCAGGGCCTGGGAACTGCCTCATGCCAGTTTTTTTAACACATCAAAGTGACAGGCTTTCCTTTACATTCAATCTACCCTTCAAGTTTTGCCTTGTGGTCAGCTGGGGAGAAGAGGCTTCATAACACTCAGGTAAGAAAAAGGAGACAAAGGGACATTTAAGAGGGAAGGGAGGATGAACTTATGAGTTGTCAGGCTTCCAAAAATCTATTTGAAAGGGGTATATTTAAAAGGGATACTGATAATGTCCCTGAAAGATGTCAAATATCCATTTGAAAAGAGGTCAAACACACTTTTGAAAACAAAGGGAGGAGCAGTATTTGTTCTGGAGAACAAAGGAGATTATGATATTGAAATTCTATAAAGGTGTCATGATTGTACAAGGGAGTAAAATCTTAAGGATATTTTTGGATAGTTGACTTTTTGACGAGACAAGAAATTCTTTCGATTTAGGAGGGCTGATTTCCCCTCATATCCTATTTGGTTTTTTTTACTTTATAAAAAATTTACTGTTATTGATTTATACATCTTTATCTGACAAAAAGGATTTGAAGCAGCTGTCACTTTCAAGATGTATCATTTCCTGACACTATACCAGGGTGGACAATAGAACTAAGCTAGGGCAAGATGAGGATAAGTATCTCTTTCATTTATTTTGCTTTAAAAATATTTATACTCTATCTTTATCTCATATCCTGTCTTGATTGTCATGGTGTTCCTTTCAGATAGTCTGACCAAGAGTAGGTGCTCAAAGAATACATTTTGATAAGTGATATTTCCCTCATGGGCAGAAAGAAGTTAGACTTAATCAGGATTTTGAAAGCACTTAATTTTTTGTTGGAAGCCACCGTGGGAGATCAATTTTGTTATATCCTCTGACAGTGTTAAACTTTATAACAGGCCTGTGCTTCCCGAAAGCAGTGACAGTTAAGAAATCCCACCACACGTTCGTGTTTTGGAAATGGCTAATGATTGTCCAAAAAAAAAAAAAAAAAAATTGTGCAGGATAGAGTTAAACGGTCAAGGAAGACTTTATTGAAGACTGTTGCAAGTAGGGAGAGATTGAACTCGTCTCTAATACAACAGGGGCAGCTGTGGATTTATAGACAAGAGGCAGGGTTAGCAAGTGAGTGGATGAAGAACTAACAAACTCGGGTAGCTACCAAGGGTGGGGAGATTCTTGCTAAACTGGCGTGGCAGGGTTCTTGTTACACGGGGTCAGTAGGCCATGCATGGGGCCTAGTTGAGAAGAGGGCCCAGAGGAGCCTGGCTAAAGTGCAGTTGAGGAGGGAATACTTGTCCCCACGAAGGACCATCTTGCTCTTGTTTGTTCTGAGGTAAAATCCACCCCATCTGTCCTCATGACTCCTCTAAGACTGGCAGATGACTCTTTTGTTTACTTGTCTCTATGAAACCCCAGGCCCTCTCCACCACCTCCCCCACCCCCCTTTTTTGAGGCATTTCTCATTAATGAATCTTCGTCTCCTTAGTTGACTGATGCAGATTGTCTTTTCCAGTTCTGGGGCTGTGTCTCGGGGAGGGAGCGGCACCCTTGCCCTTGGAAACCTGTCCACTCCACCCAGGTATTATGGCCTCTCAGAGCCCTTTGTGCTCAGTTTCTGACTGACGATTTATAGGGGGTGGATTCAGTGTGTGTCAGACTCTTGCCTTCCCAAAACTGAATCCTAAAGGATATCTTTTGCATGTAAACTGTCTTTGAGATTTCCAGAGGGCTCTGGAAAATCACAAAGAATTTGTTCTTTCCCCTTGTAAAAAAAAGAGAGATGCTAGAAAGAATTAGGCTTATTTGATATGTTACCACTGATGAATTGCATGGAAAGAGAGATCAAACCAGAAGAGATTACTCAGCCTTCTGTAGGTTACATTTGTCTGGGCAAAGTGTTAATAATACAGATATTTCAGAAATTGTATGCTGTTGGAGAAGTTCCCAGAGAATTGTCAGGGCCCTTGCTGTCCATGCTGTTTCTACCTACCAGCGACCTGGGATGTTTTTCTTGATAATTGACAACAACGGGATAGTGTTATCAGCCACAATTTCAGTTATTTTTTCAGTGTTAACTTGGTTGCAACTTATGTTGTGGGCAATTAGGGTATGTATGCCTCTGATGAGATATAATATTTTTGCCCCTGAAACCACTAGATCACTTAATAAACTACAAGCATGCATATATGCATACAGACTTTCAATAAATGTCAAATGACAACTACGTATCAAGCACTGTGCTAGGCACTAGCGGCCAGTCAGATTTATTATCAGGTTTATTCTATTGGTGAAAACAGATAATAGACAAGTGGTTAAAAAATAAGAGTTACAGATGATTTTTTATAAAAGAAAAGATGACGTGATGAAGATGAGAGGACAGGTAAGGGCAGTCCTGGAAGGCTTCCGAGGGAGGTGGCACAGGCTGAAATTGGAAGACTGCTGCTAGCCAGCCACGCAGACAACTGGGAGAAGGGCCTTTCTACTTTTCTCTGATCTCCACTCAGGCTACACGCTGGGGTAAACAATGCTTTCCATTTGCTCAGTAAAAACTTTTTGCCTGATGTGGCTAGCAGGCTACTTTCAAGAATGCATTTACCTTCCCACCAGTTTTATCTACTGATCAAGAGTCAGTTGTATTTTTTCCCCAAATTTATTTATACTGGTTGTGTTGTTTCAATTATGCAAACTGATGAGATATGCTTTTGCAAAGAGTCATTTCTATGAAAATTAACTTCAGTAGTATAGAAAAAATTTTCAAAAGGTGACTTGCTAAATTTTTGCTATCAAATTAGTTGTGTGGGCAAGACAACTGTCAGAGTTGGAGAAAAATTAAAAAATATGGAGGCATTTTTTGGACTTAGACTGCTTCACAAGAGTCTGTATGTTTTCTCACCAGTTACAGAAATCGAAACTGGAAATATCTGACAGTGTGGTACATAAAGACAGATGATGGGGAACTATAAAAAGTGGACCCACAACCAAAAAAATTGAATCTTGGCCCTTTATCAAATGACTGGAGGAGTGTACATTTATGTTTTAGGTTAAAACAAAAATATATATATTTATACATTTAACATTAAACATTTTAACATAAGCTACCTATCATCTTTCTTTCATTCTATCTATTTCTTATGTTTTACCACTTTAACTTTTTTTTTCTTTTAACTGACCAATCTCCTGACCTGACTAGGTAAAAACAAACAAACAAAAAACGACAGTATTTTTCTCACAAAAATGAGATCACCCTATTCATATTGTTTTGTAACATTTTTTTCCTATTTACCATACTAGGAACACCTCTCAGTGTCAATCAATATATTTCTATAATACAATTTTAGATGCCATCGTATTTCATGATATGAATGGATCATAGTTTTTTTTTAGCTGTTTATAATGGTCAGCTATTTAAGGGGTTCAAACTTGTCACTACAATGATCAGCCTTACATACACATATTTGCACACATCCTTAATAATTTTCTTAAGATGAATTCCCAGGTGAATTTCTGGCTCAAAGGCAGACACATTTTTAAGACCTTTGATATATACGGTTAAATTTTCCTCCAGTAAGATGAACGGTCACATGTCTTTTTGGAGTGAAATGTTTCTGAAATTCTCTGAATATTTCTGAGGCAATGTGATAATCAGACAATAGGGTCTGCTGTTAAAGGTTATATGCACATATAGAAATATGGAATTCAGGCCCCTCGAAGGACAGAAAGAATAAAACATAGCACTAAAAACAATAAAACATAGCACAGCAGCTAATACATACCCAGCAATTTCCCATCATCTGGTCAGAAGCTTGCTTTTGCCAGTTAAAGCCTTTATTTTGAGTGACAAATAAAATGTAATAGAATGTGAACTATTTTTGTCCTAGTGGTCCTCCCACTCTCTTCATTAAAATTCCTCAATGGCGGGCTTCCCTGGTGGCGCAGTGGTTGAGAGTCTGCCTGCCGATGCAGGGGACACGGGTTCGTGCCCCTGTCCGGGAACATCCCACATGCCACGGAGCAGCTGGGCCCGTGAGCCATGGCCGCTGAGCCTGCGCGTCCGGTGCTCCGCAAAGGGAGGGGCCACAACAGTGAGAGGCCCACGTACCGCAAAAAAAAAAAAAAAAAAAAAAATCCTCACCGGCTACCCTCCACCTTTTAGTTTAAAGGTTGCCCTTCAGGGAATAGGTATAACCTTGCTTGAAGGAGCGATCTCCTTTGTCAGCACACCTGGCTCTCTTTTTGATGATGTCTGTATAAAATTTGTTACTTCCTTTTCTTTAATATGTGGTCACTTTAAATATCATTCTTTAAAATGCCTCTTAGAGACAGCCCTAGAGGAAAAATAATTGCATTAGTTACAAACACTGAGATGCCGCACAGGCCCAGAATGATATACCAGTCAGATTTCACACCTTTTCCTGACATAGCTGTCCCTGGATGTCTTTCGAGCTGATAATTAGGTTTCCAGGGTTTTCTTTCTCATTAATGGCCTGGTACTGTCAAAACCCCCATTGAGGGTGAGATTTATTTAAGATAGAAATTAAATTCCAGTGCAGAGGGGAGAGCCAGACATTGCTGCCACATCATCCAGTGATAATGCTGTCTCTTGCCACTCTGTGCTTTAAAACGATTTAATAAGGGCCTCTTTCTTGTTCCAAGCTCAAATAATGACTTCCATATGTAAAATTCTCTGTCAGTTATAATTAATTTCCTCTTTACTCAGTCTGCAGCTTTGGATATAAATGCTGGGTCATCTTCGGAAGCAAAATCTCTTAGGCATCCTGGAGAAGGAAGACATTGACACTTGTGGGAAGCTCTCCTCATTCTGATGTGGGGAAGCAGCCCCTTGGGGGCCTTGAGTGGAATGTGATACAGGCCAGTGGAAGAGGTAGGCATGAACTTCTGTGGAAACACAGAGAAAGAAGTGACCTGAGTCCTTCTCGCGGTATCAGAACAGGTTCTACAGAGGAGGTGAGCTTTGACTGGGGCCTTGAAGGATGGGTAAGAGTGATGTAGGCAGAGAAGACAGGCAGAACAAGCACTGCAGGTGGAGGAAGACGGGGACGACCAGAGGGTAGGGTTGTTTAAGGAGCCAAAGTAGGTAGCTGTTTGTGATATGACCTGAGGGGACCAGGGAGGATCCTCTCTCCAAACCTTTGCCCTTACTGCCTCTACTGTCATCTGCTGTTACCTTCATTAAATAGTCATTTAAAAAATGGCAAAGTCGGGCTTCCCTGGTGGCGCAGTGGTTGAGAGTCCACCTGCCGATGCAGGGGACACGGGTTCATGCCCCGGTCCGGGAAGATCCCACACGCTGTGGAATGACTGGGCCCGTGAGCCGTGGCCGCTGAGCCTGCGCGTCCCCCCGCACATGGGAGAGGCCGCAACAGTGAGAGGCCTGCGTGCGGGGGGGGGGGGGGGCGGCGGCAAAGTCTTTCTTGTTTTCAAGAATCTATTAAAAGGGGAGCATTACTGGGAGAAATGGAGGGTAGTAGGGACCCTGATTCTGTTGGAGTTGCTTTACATGTGCTGTCCCACTTAGTTCACTCAACCAGCCATTGGCTTTTGGTTAAGGAAACTGAAGGTTTTTGGTGAACAGTTGTCAAAGGCCATATCCCCTGGCAAATCATCAAAGAGTAGAACCTTCAAGTGTCTCGGCAAAGGCGTCAGCAGGGAGGAGAACACGTTGCTGGGTGGGGCGTGGTCAGGCATGGGGGCCTTGGGGTGCAACTGCTGGCAGTGCTGGTGTGGCACTCAGCAGAGTGGGTTCCTGGAAACGGGGTATGGGGTAAAGAGAGGAGAGGTAGAAGGAAGCCAAAAGAACTTGTCACAAATCTCCCAAGGGCATGTACGCATCTCTCTCTTACTCCTTTAATAAAAGTTTATTGAGCATCTACTGTGAGGTAGGCAGTGAGCCAGGATTGGGGTGACAAGGACACGCTGAGGCAGGATTGTTACTCCTGTGGTGCTCACAGCCTCGTGAAAACATGAGCACAGATGTATCGCAGTTCACTGTAGAAGTCCTCACAGGGAGGTTCACCCAGTGTATCGAGGTGGGAGCTCTGCTTGAGGCAGGGGATAATGTTGAGATGGACCTTGCAGGATTCCCAGGAGGTTTTCTGAGGAAGGCCGGTGGGGAAAGGCGTTTGAGGAAGAAGCGGTGAGGATAAAGGTGTCAACTTGTGAGGGGAACGACGGATATGTGGAGTGGTGCATTCAGCGTGACTGAGAGGGGGTGAGGATGTGCAGTAGGGATGAAGGTGGGACCCAGACCTGCTTGTGAACGGCCTTAGGAGTCATTCTGAGGAGGGAACTGAACCCTGTACGTTTTGGGTTTTAAGGAGGAGCGATAGGATAGTAACCCTGGTGGCGATTTGGAGGGTAGAGCTGAGGAAGAGAGAGATTGGAGGCAACAGAATAAAACAGGAGAATGGTACAACGGCCATGGAAGAAGTGACGAAGATCAGTAGCAGTTGGAAAAGAGAGAAGGATATGGAATTCCTTTAGATTTCTATATATTTTTAAAAGTTATAAAAGTGATTCATGCTCACTGTAGAAAATGCAAATGATGCATGTGTATAAAAGAAAGACTGGAGGTCCACACTTTTCACAGAATTACCCCAGCAAACCTGTATGAATCCTTTCTAGACAGTGTTGTGCTCTTTCTACACACACACACACACACACACACACACACACACACACACACACACACATATTGATATATGCATGTGCATAACCCACCTTCTGTGTCAGTCCAACATTGGTCCTGTCCTTCCGGAGTTCACAGGCATCCACTAGGCTTCCAGTCATATGAATTTGAAGCTCAAAGCAGGGATTCGAGATTATGGGTGAATAACTGCAATATATCCACTCACCCCCCTCCATGGGAGACAGAAGAATCTTTGAATTCTTGTCTGTTCACCGCTACTCACACTGTGAACAAAATAATTGTTCCTACCTAAGCCTCCTCAGCGATCTAAAAGGAGAATCCAAGAAAATAGATTTAATGAGTTTCTGTTCCAAGTAAAATGTTTGGCTTTTTAAAAATTGGTGAATTAAAGTCACCTTCTGTTGCCTCCTTGGCAGTCCTTACTTATGAGGCAGTGCAGTAGATATCTAACACCATCGTTATTATCTCTCTGTTCACAGGTTTTTATAAGAACCTCTCAATCTCTCAGGAGGAGTATTTTAAAAAGCAACTCCATGATGAAGAGGGACTAACTGTTCTTTTAATAGTACTAGGACTTGGTTTCCTGAAAGTATGTGTGTATATTCTCATTTGTTATTTTCACTTTTTTTTTTTTTTTTTTTTTTTTTTCTTTTCTTTTTTTTTTTTTTTTTTTTTGCGGTACGCGGGCCTCTCTCTGTTTTGGCCTCTCCCGTTGCGGAGCACAGGCTCCGGACGCGCAGGCTCAGCGGCCATGGCTCACGGGGCCCAGCCGCTCCGTGGCATGTGGGATATTCCCGGACCGGGGCACGAACCCGTGTCCCCTGCATCGGCAGGCGGACTCTCAACCACTGCGCCACCAGGGAAGCCTCACTTTACATTTTTAACAGCTCTAATAAGGTATAATCTGTCTTAGTCTGTTTAGGCTGCTATAACAGAAGTACCCTAGACTACATAGCTTATAAACAACAAAGATTTATTTTTCCCAGTTCTGGAGGCTGGAAGTCCAAGATCAAGGCTCCAGCAGATTTGTTGTCTGGTGAGATGGCCATCTACTTGCTGGGTCCTCACATGGCAGAGGGGGGGCCAGGGAGCTCTCTGGGGTCTCTTTTATGAAGGCACTAATTTCATTCCTGAAGGCTCCACCCTCATGACCTAATCACCTCCCAAAGCCTCTACCTCCAAATACCACCACATTGGGGATTAGGTTTCAACATATGAATTTAAGGAGACATAAACATTTGGTCTACAGCACAATACATTCCCCATATTTATGCATGCACTGGACGTGTGTAGAACTGGGAAACATCGTTACAATCAAGATAGTGAACATGTCCATCATTCCTACAAGATGCCTCATGTCCCTATGTAGTTCCCCTCCTGTACCTTTTTCCTATCCCCAGGCAACCGCTGATCTGTTTTCTGTCACTACATAGTCATGTTAGGTTTTATAAACAAGGGAAAAAAATCCAACCAGTCAGGGAAAGGTAGTTGCTTACCCAAACATCCACTCCCACTCTTTTCCTTTTAAATGAATCCTGATTTATATCATGGAGGGCAGTGATATCTCTAGAAGATTTTCCCCCCAGCCTTCCTTGCCACTAGCTATAACTAAGACCTTGCCAGTGAGATGCAGGCAGAAGTGTTATATGAGATTTCTGGGAAGAGTGCTTAATGGGGGCTAACTTGGCTGGGGAAAAGGCATTTTTGCCTTTTCTCCCATTTCTCTTGCTATTGTATGGAATGCATCTGTAATGGCTGGAGCTCCACCGGCCATCTTGGACTATGAGATGACCTTGAAAATGAAAGCTATTTACTGAGTTGGTGGAGCAGAGAGATGAACTTGCATTTCTGATGTCCCTATGATGCTTTCGTACCAAACCTACACCTTCTGTATTTGGATTTCTTTTATGTGAAGGTATCATAAACTTGTAATTTTCTTAAGCAACTCTTATTTTGCTTTTATTTTCATATGCAACTGACCTTATCCTAACAGAAACGTTCATACTTCTATGAATGTTTCTCATTAGCTTTCTCAGAACCGTTACAGCAATGCCATTTGATTTTATTTCCTTTTGAATTATATGCCTGATGTAGATCCCCCTTTAAACATTTATATTTCACTTTGACAGGGAATGGGTCAGTTTGCTGGGGTCAAGCCATCTCAAAAACATTAGCAAGCAAGTTGTTATAGCAACTTGATTCCCTAGGCTATGACACATCAGCTCCTCCGCCAGAATAAACTGCTGTACAGTTAAGCACCTTTTTACCGTAAGGGAATTTCATAATGCATGGCGCCTTCAACACTTTCGAAGGGGGCTGGGGAGAATCCTTCCGACACTCTTTCGCAATGTTAAGGAAAAGAAAGAATATAGAAGCTACAAACCTAGGCGGTAAAGAAGTGTCATTAGGGCTAAATAAGATCTTCCTAGAGACACTATTCCTTTCCTGACATGGACATAGGATATTTCCAATACTGCCCCGGCTTAGTGTATAGTGTCTGTTATCTTAATGTGTGTGAAACAGAGTCCTTGTTGCATTAGCCACCAGGTATAAGGCTCCATAGAAGACTGTGGAGGGCTTCACAGGCTTTTTTATGGACTGGGTTCTAGGACACATTCTCCTCACTTGCCTCTAACAACTTTTCTTTTGTAAGGCAACGTGGCTCATGCTGTAAGACATAAGCTTAATTAAGCTCTGTTAGGTGCTGCCTTCCTTGTGAAAAAAGAGAAAACGGATGAACTAAAATAAAGAAGAATTGGCCTAGGCAAACATTTGTGCTGTTTTTCACTGGCATTTCTGGAGATTACGCTATTAAATCAGGAGAACGGGTCAGACCAGTTTGATATTTATTTTTCATTCCTTGACTGCAAAGTAAAAGGCTTAACTTATAATGACATAAAATCAACACCTACTGTGTTCCATTCATTAATTCTGGCATTCTGTCAAAAACATATCCCAAGTTTGTCTAATCTGATTTTTCCCCTCCTTTGTAAAAGCCTGAAGCGTATTAGTCATGATGCCACTATATTCTAGATGCTTTTTTTTTTTTTTTTTTTTGCGGTACGCGGGTATCTCACCGCTGTGGCCTCTCCAACTGCGGGGCACAGGCTCCGGACGCGCAGGCTCAGCGGCCATGGCTCATGGGCCCAGCCACTCCACGGCAGGTGGAATCCTCCCGGACCGGGGCACGAACCCGCGTCTCCTGTATTGGCAGGCGGACGCTCAACCACTGCGCCACCAGGGAAGCCCGTATCCTAGATGCTTTAAAAAGACTTCTGTAATTCCTCTCATCCCCTGCCTAGTACTTTTTAGTAAGAAAACAAAGGTGGGTAAATCAGAAAGTTTGTGGCTTTTAAAGATGTCTTGGCGTTTTCTCATAGACTTTGGTGGTCTCTCTCCAGTTTTCAGTATTTTAAGAATATTGTAAGCAGTTTATTTAAAGGCGTGAACAATTTGGATACTCTGTGGCATATTTAACTCAGAGCTTCTTATTTATTTCAGCTTAAACTTTACAGGGGCTTATTTCAAAATAATATTTCCCCAAATCTTCATTATTTTCCCACTGAGCACATTTATTTTTGCCATTTAAAAAAATTTCTATGTAATGGATTTGTCTTGCTCTCATAACGTTTCTACCCTAGACGGTAAAGATATTTCCACTTGCTTTCCTTTCCTTAATTTTATGCAAAAATTCCTCTCATTTCCTTTACTCAGATCACATAACCATCTTAAGGAGAAGAGTACAAGACTGTTGGTTCACTGGCTTGGACACTGTAGTGAAACGTGGCGCAGTGATGTAGCAGTCCATCTCCCTGCTAGATTGAAAGCTTCTTAAGGTGGGAGGTGTGTTTATCTCCCTTAGCCCATTTCCTTCATCTGGAAAATGCTCCATATACATTTGTTGAATTGATTAATAATGGTACCAGAACAGAACTTGACTTGTGCTCACCAAGACTGTGTTTACATAAAACATTTGACCTAATAATTTAAAAAATTGACATGACTAAATATTTATTTCCCTCTAAGCCAGGCCTGTTATGGTTGCATAGATACAATATTATAAGTTGATTTGACTATCTACTCTTGAATTTTTCATGTGAAGGTGTTAGAACCCAGTGTAAGGAGCCCCTTTTCAATTATTTGGTTATCTACTTTTCACTCTACAAATGCCTCCACCTCTTGACCTGGGATCAGAGAAGGTCATATTTTCCTTGTAGCCACATGCCTCAAGCAGGGTAAAACTGAGCAATAAACACTTATTGAGGAATAAGTGATTGACACATACGGATTAAACTAACAAACGGAGAATATAACCATGAACAAGTATGAAACTATCAAATTTATTTTTGACTTTTTAAAAAAAACATACTTTTTATTTATAATCGCTGAATTTCACACATCACCTTTCCTCAGCTCTTTGTGTACTTTTTTAATACGAGGAAGAATTGAATCCCACAGACCGAACGCTGAGAAGGGAGGCGGTGGGAAACAAGCAACCTTCTAATACCTGATGAGAGGCCAAAGTGGAGTCCACTCCATGCTGCTTCTATGATGAGCATTTCAAACTGACTCAGACTGCTGGCATCCCAGAAGAGACTTATGCCAGAAGCCTTGGAAATAAGGAATGCTGGATAGCCAGAGGCTGTGTGGGGCTTGGCTGCTACCTGAGCTGGAGTGTCAGGAGGGTAGCTGTTTCCAGCTCCGGAATACACTCAGAGTGAGTCACCTACCCGTTAGGGAAAGATAATCCTTTTCCTCTAATCCGATCAGAATGATAGTAACTATATATGTTGGTTAGAAGGTGCCTATGTTATAGTATTTTATAGGTGGAATTTTTGAGGTAAATGTATTACATAGATGAGTGAATTAAAGCTAATTTATAATAAATACCCTGCTATGAAACATCCAGAAACAAATTCACTGACTGTAATATTACCCACCCGCCAAAGTTTTTACTTACAATTCAGATCTCTGTTAAAAGCACCTGTGGATGAAATTACTTTCCAAGTAACTGATGGCGTGCAATAAGACAGAGTTTGTGGATTTGGACTGCTTTGACTCCTTATGGAAAACAAAGGTGTGCTGCTGTTGTTTATTGACAAACAAGCTGGTGTGATACTTAGCCATTTTCACCTCCACGGGCTCCCAGAGGCCTCTGGAACTGACCTGGCCACCTATAGATAGGCACGTGGGATACAGTGTTAGCCAAGCTGACTGCAACAACTTCTCCCCTCCCTGTGTGCGTGCTCCTTTCCAGTGTGATTTCGATGCTCCTCCCATTGAGAGGTGAAGTATCTGCTCCACCACCTTGAGTCTGGGCTGGCCTCGGGATTCACTCTAACCAGCCGACTGTGGTAAAAATAATGTTGTGGGAATTCCAGTCAGGCCTGAAACTTCAGTTCTCACTCTTTTGGAATGTTGCCCTGTAATTGCCATATGGCAAAACGTGGTCTAACCAACAAGAAGATGAGAGGTCATATCAAACAGAGACCACCCCAGACCAATGAGCCAGTGGCCAGCACCAGCCACCAGGCACATGAGTGAGGCCACCTTAGAGCACCCGGTCCCACTCAGCTGCCCGATGACTTCAGCTGCGGGAGTAGCCTAAGGCAAAAGCAACGGAAGAGCTGCCCACCAAGCCCAGGCCAAGTTGCTCTTCCACATAATCAAGAGGAAATACAATCATTGTTGTTTTCAAGCCATTAACTTTTGGGGTGATTTGTGACACGGTAATAGACAACTATTACAGCACCCCTGTGGAAAGGACCCTTTTCTTCATTTTGGCTATTCATGGTATCTCTTCAGGCTGCTCCTTATCAGCTCTGCTGCCCCTGCTGGCCTCACCCCTTGTTACGCCCTCTTTGACTCACACTTGGTCTGTGCCTCTCTGTCTCTGGCCTCTTAGACTCATGGCTTTGTTTGGAGTATCCGTTTTGATTCATGACTCCAGCGTCACCCTGGGATGCTGGACCTTTGGATGTCCTTCGGCCCCATACTTTTTAGCCTGAAGGCCAGACCAGCTGTGCTCGTGGTTACCAGAAACCTGGCTGGATGTGGTGTCCAGGGACCCTTCTTGGTCAGGAGGGGAGCTCGGAGGCAACAGTTAGTTGAGTAAAGGCTGGCTTGCAGAGCCATGGGGCCTACGTGAGAACTTACTTGGGTTAAATGCAGCCTATTTATACCCAGAACATACGCTTGTGCTTACAGTTTAGTGATTATTTAGAGGCAAATCTGATCACATTTCCAACCCCCTTTAAAAAGCCTTCACCATTGCTCTTAAAATAAAGTCAAACTCTCTTTTTATGGCTCACAGAGCTCTGCATGTTTTGTTTGCTGCCAAACTCCATCATCTCCTCCCTTACCGTTAACAGTCTCTGCACTTACTCCATGCTCCTGTCAGACTGAATTTATTACTTCATATTCTTGAATGTGCCTTGCTTACCAGCCCTGTTGTTTAAGCCACCCAGTTTGTGCTACTTTGTGTTACGATCTCCCGAGGAAACTAACACAGTCTACTGTTTGCCACACGGTGTTCAGATCCTTGGTATATATGATTATACATCATTTAGCAAAATAAAGATGCCCACCCTTGAATAATTTACATTCTAGTGGAGAGTGACAGACCATGAACCACAGATATCTGTTAGAATGTAGTATAGGCTGTGGAAAAAGGAGAAAATACGGAAGAGTAAGCGGGTTGGAAGTGTGGAGGGGTGGGTCAGTGGAGGTCTCACTGAGAACATGACATTTGAGCAAAGATTTGAAGTTGACGAAGAAGTTATCCAAGGGTTATGTGGGGAAACAGTGTTCCAGGCAAGGGAAGAGCAAAGCCAAGTCCCCGAGGCAGCGTGGGTCTAGAGGAGAACTAAGGGAGTCAGCATGGGGGAAGTCAGAGGTAAGTCCAAGGGGTGGGGTGGGGTGGTGTGTTGGGGATCCAGCTTACACGGGGCTCCTCAGGCTCCTGAAAGCTCGCTGGCTTTTACTCTGACTGAAAGCAGAGTCTGATATGGGTTCTGGATGAGGGAGTGATATAATCTAATTTGTGTTTAAAGAGGATGACTCTGGCTGCTGCATATTAGCACAAGCGTAGAAGGAGAGCCTACCGCAGTAATCTAGGTGAGAATGGGGCCTCACTTGGGCAGTGGCAGTGAATGAGATGAGAAGTGGTCAGTCAAATTCTGTGTGGGTTTGGAAGGCAGAGACAGATTGAATATAGGAATGAGTGTGTGAAAAAGAGAGGAGTCAAGGGTGACTCCAAAGATTTTGGCTTGAGTGAACGAAGAGACGGTGTCGTCTGTTATTTCTTCTCTTAACTTGCTGAGGATGTTAAGACCTTTTGGGTGAAGTTGATTCCTTCTCACTTTGCAGCCTCTGTTTCTTCTGGTTTGATTGGTTTGCTTTAGAATAGATACCTGCTTTCCATTTTAGGTGATTTCCTGCAATGTCCAGTAATCCTTGACTGTTCACATTTAAGAGTAGGGCACAAAAAATCTATTTGGAAGCTCTGTGTGTGTAAGGGAGGTGGGGAATGCTTTTTGACTGGTCTTCGCGGTAGGGTGACCTTGTCATGCCACTTGATTAGGGAATCCCAGTGATAGACACTTTTGTCTTTCTTCCATTTGTTGAGATTCCTTAGAAAAGAATGTTTCAGTTGCAGAGAGTTACTTGTAAATATGTGCTTAGGACGTTAAATGATTCAAGAAGGGTGGGTCTCTCAACAATGAGTGGGAGACCTACTTCCAGTAATGTGTCCTTGCCTTGGGCTGTAACATGTGTTTCTAGTCTAGAGACTTGTTTTACTCTTGCCAAAGGAAAAACCTTGGGTGTCTCGTCAGGGTAGGTAATGGGCAGGTGCCAGGCTAGGCAAAGAGAAGGAGGGGACCAAATCCCTCTCGTAGAAGAGTTTGAATCAGTGCACTTGTTTTTTTTTGTTTGTTTGTTTGTTTGTTTTGTTTTTTTTTTTGCGGTACGCGGGCCTCTCACTGCTGTGGCCTCCCCCGTTGCGGAGCACAGGCTCCGGACGCGCAGGCTCAGCGGCCATGGCTCACGGGCCCAGCCGCTCCGCGGCATGTGGGATCCTCCCGGACCGGGGCACGAACCCGTGTCCCCTGCATCGGCAGGCGGACGCTCAACCACTGCGCCACCAGGGAAGCCCAGTGCACTTGTTTTAAAGCCATCTGTACTCCTACTTCCCCAGGTACCAAGGCACCACGGATTCATTCAGCAGCATAAATGGTGTTGCTTTTTGGTTTTTCCCTCTTGTGGTTGAGAGTCAGTTTTCTCCATTCAGCTAAGTCATTTTCCCTTTGTCAATCTGCTTTCCGAATTCCAGAATTTCTTGTTGGTGTCTTATTTCCCATTCTCTTTGCCCTCGTAGGCTTATGTGTTCATGTCTTTTATTTAAAAAGTTCTTTTACTTTCATGTTAGTGAATTCTGCCACCTTTATCCAGAAGTCCATGTCTTCTCCTCTTGAGTAATCACTGCACATCCTTCAATCCTCAGCTTAGGTGTCACTTCTTTTGGGAAGTCTTCAACTCTGAGTTAGGTGTTCTTACTGCGTTTCCAGAGTTTTCTGTATTTCCATTTCTTTTCACATCGTGTTGGAATGGCTTGATCACCATCCATCTTCCTCAGCAGATGGTAATCTCTGTAAGGGCAGGGAGGGTGTCTGTCTTATTTGACATTGTATCCCTGGAACCTGACATAGTGTCTAGTACATAATAGAGATTCAGAAATGTCTGTTGACTCATTGGTTACATAATCCTTAACAGCATCCACAGTGCTCTGAACTCTGACCACACGTCTCATGGAGAGAGCCCACGGCTATTTTCTATTTTCTTTCACAGCACACACCACACCCCCGGAGTGTCTACCTCACAGCCCTGTCATGGGACACTTTGAACTTAACACAAGAAACACATTTCCAACAAACCTGCTGGGAAGAGAATAACACTCTGGTGGAGAGCTTTCGTGCAGCTGTATGACAAATCTGCCACGTGCTCCTGTGTTCCACCTTTTCTCCCACAGGATTCTTCGTCTCAAATCCTCTTTGAACAGCCATCAAAACCCCTAAATCTTCTTCTCAGTGTGCTATATATAGATTAATAAGTCGACTACCTCCAGCACACCAGGTTTTCAAACCCTGGAATCTCAGCTTATCGATCTGGATCTTCTAACAAAACGCGCAACTGTGGTTTCATTTTGTGCCACAGAAAATGCCTTTGCTAGGAAAACACTTTCGTTAAAACTAGCTTTGGGCATCTGGGAACTCACAGCCTGGAGGCCTGTAGATCAAAGGGAAAATTATGCGCTCGAAAGACTCAGATTTCTTAATTATAAATTCCTCAAATTAAGAGAAGACTTTGACATGATAAAAAAGTTACTGTTTCACAAAAGTTATTTCTCCCTTTTTCCAGGACTGTACTAGACTTTCTTTGAAAGGAATATTTCCCCCCAAGTTTTCTTCTATTTTCACCGTGCAATCATACAATAATTTGGCCAGGAGAAATAAATACGTGTGCAGCACAGACATAGTAAAATGAGGCATTAGGAACCAGGTAGATACAAGAAGTGAAAAGCTCTGATATTTATACAAAGGAAATAAGTCTTCCCTGACTTCCCTTCTCCAGCCTAGCTCCACTGTACTACCTCCCCCTCTAGATTGGGTCAGCCTACACTATTCTCCCGTCCAACTGGGTACTTTTTTGTTTGTTTTTGGCTGTTCCGTGTGGCATGTGGGATCTTAGTTCCCAGACCAGGGATCGAACCCGTGTCCCCTGCATTGGGAGCGTGGAGTCTTAACCACTGGACCACCAGGGAAGTCCCCAACCAGGTACTTTTTTGTAGCATTCACAGCATGTCATCACTGACCAATGCCTGTCTTCCCTGCTAGCTCTGACCCCCACAAGGGCAAGGATTATGTCTATCTTGTTCATTGGTATTCTCCTGGGCTAGAACAGTGTTTAGCACTTAGGCATTCAAAAACTTTTTTTTTTTTTTTAACCTAACCATGAATGAATTTATAACAGGGTAAGGGGGACGTGGTAAATTGTTTGCAATGATGGCTGTAGCAATTCCTTGCACCCCTTTGCAATGTGACTTTGCTGCTCTTTGCATCAAGAGGTGGAGTCTGTCCCTTCCACACCTTGAGTCTTGGCTGGCCTTGTGCAGCTCCTGTTGTCACCATCTTGGAACCAATCCTCCCTTGAGGAAGCCCAGTTAGCCTGCTGGCTCAGTGGCAAGCTGAAGTGCCAAGCCAAAAGCCTCCCCAGCTGCCATACAATGAGGTCTTCCAGAAAGACCCAGCCCCTGCCCACCAGCTGCCTGATCACAAGCACATGAGTGAGCCCAGCCAATACCAGGTGGAGCAGAGTTGAGCCTTCCCAATTGAGACCTGCCCCATTGTTGATCCAAAGAATGTGAGCAAGTAAATTATTGATGTTTTAAGGCATTAACAGTTGCGGGGGTGTGTGGTGTGTGTGACTTTTTGTGCAGCAATGATCGATACAGGAGGATTTTTTCAGATTTTCCTCAGCATGAGAGTTTCTCCTCCTTATTTAAACTAGAGAATCTGTGAAATCTGCTCTCCGCCAACCCCTGTGGCTTCATAGCAGCCTCAAAAGGTAAAAGCTATTCCTGGGTAATTGAAAGCAGCTCTAGGTAACTTACAAAGAGCAAATCAAATTAAATCCCAGAATAACACAGGTCTGTTACATAGAGTGATTAAAATGAAGAATCTGTTTTTAAAGAAAATCATTATTTTTGTGAATCCACCCTGATTAGAGAAGTGGTTCATGCTAATTATGGGAAATCTGGAAAAATCAGATCTTATACAGCAATGATAAAATTTATACTTAAAAATTCCAAAATATGGATATTACTCTACTAATAATGCATGACTACTACTGCTGGACTAATATGTGTTAGTGGTGAGTGTGCTCCAGATCTTTCAAGCTGCTGTAGTGACCTTTCTTTTCAAGAACATGGAACTATCTTTTTATTTACTCTAGTTTTCGCTTAGGTGGCCAGGTTAGGTGGCTCTCATATGTGCAGGGGTCCAGCTGGTGACAGCTGATCTGGGAGGCCTCTGTTGGTAGGACAAGGTTGACTCGAGTCAGCTGCACGAATTTCATCTTTCACTAGCGTAGTCCGGCAAGTACTTGATGGCAAAGACAGAGACCTGCGAACTCATTGCAGAGGAGAGGAGGCACAAGAAGTAGTAGAAACATGCAAGCACTTTTTCAAGGTTCTGATTACGTAAAATTTACTAGTGATGCATTGGCCAAAGCAAGTCACATAGCCAAAAACAGTCAATGCAGGCAGGCACCACTGCCAAATGGCACAGAGACACGGAATTTTACTGGTAAAAAAGGAAAGCAATTGATTTTGTGCACTCGTCTTTTAAATAACTATCTTACAGTTATTCCAACAGACATTTTAGTAAATTCTCATGTTACCCTCTTTTTGATACTAATAACTGTAATTTCTGTTTCAGGTGTGAATGCATTGACCAGAACTTCCAGATTAGATAGTTGGACCCTTGGTGCCGTTCTGATTATTTTTATTTTATTTTATTTTGTTTTAGTTTAGTTTATTTGGTTGCGCCACATGGGATCTTCGCTGCTGCATGCGAGATCTTCATTGCGGCATGCAGGATCTTTTAGTTGCAGCATGCGGGGCGGGATCTTTTAGTTGCGGCGTGTGGGATCTGGTTCCCTGACCAGGGATTGAACCCCAGCCCCCTGCATTGGGAGCATGGAGTCTCAGCCACTGGACCACCAGGGAAGTCCCTGTGCTGTTCTGATTTTAATGGGGAAGCATCTATTGTTTAGATGCTAAGGATGTAAGTGGCTGTTGGTTTAAGATAAATATTCTTTATCAAGTTAAAAAGGGATCTTTGGGGAACAGCTTACAAGGAATTTATGTCAGCATTGTATTTTGGATATTATTGAACGTCTCCTAATAGCACTAGCTTGGGTCATGTTGGAGGTCTTTGAAGGACATGGCCACTGGTTGACCCACAGGCTGGACCCAGGCACTCAGAGACCCCTCCCCACCTCCTGTCCTTGGAAAGTGTGTTCCCCTTGTCGTCACTGCTCCCAGAGGCTGCCTCAAGGACACTAGTCCTGAGATGATGTGGTGTGGAAACAATCTAGATGGTGCACATGCCTCAGTTAAGGCCTCTGTATAAACCTTTAAGATGCTGGTGGCCTGGTGCAGAGATCTCCTTGTTTTGTGGTACCTAAGACAAGCCTCCTGTGTAGGTTTACTTGCTTATTAAACCTGCCACCTACCAATCTGGAGTGGTCTGCTTCTTTGGTCTCCCTTTGCCTTTTGTGTATGGGCCAGTTTGCAAACCAACAGGTCATCACTTGGAGTTTCTTATTAGATCTGTTAATATATTAAGCAAATAAATTTCATGATATAAAGTCATCCTTGCTCTTATGAGAGAAAAATCTTTTATTTTCAGGTGGCTATTTGCTGTTAGACGGTAGACCAGCATTTTATTTAGAAATTTTACTTCTATATTTACAAATAAAATTGCTTTATAGGGTGGGTACATTTTTTCTTTGCCAGTTTGTAAAATCTGGGTTATACTAGTTTTATAAAGGGCATTATGTAGCTATAATAGATTTCGAAGGCTTTGGGAGCATTATTAATAATGTAAAAATTACCATTTTCTTAAATATTTGAAGAACATTAATGGTAAAACTTTAGACATTAGAGGGTTTTTTTTTGAGGTACTATGTTGATAACAATTTCAGTTTATTTCATGGATATTTATGGAAAGTCTTTTTGATTCTATTTGGATAAGTAACTAAAAAACTTTTCATTTAATTTGAGATTTCATTTCTTCAAAATCATAAAAACCAAATCTTAAAAATATTTTATATACACTTTTATACTAATATTTCATTTTAATAGGTTGAATGTATTTTTCCTCCTTTAATACTAGATTTTTAAGAGAAATGTTTATCTAAATTGTTTTCCAAAGAACTAATTTTTTGATTTATTCAACTGTGATTTTTTGAGTTTACTAATGTTGTCTTAATGTGTTTTATCTTTTCTTTTACTAGCCTTAAGTTTGTTTTGTTGGCTTTTTTAATTCTTAAATTTGTTTAATAATGAAATTTAAATTTTTAAAAAAAATTTTAAAAAATTTTATTTATTTTTGGCTGTTAGGTCTTTGTTGCTGCATGTGGGCTTTCTATAGTTGCGGCGAGCAGGGGCTACTCTTCATTGTGGTGTGCGGGCTTCTTGCGGTGGCTTTTCTCGCTGCGGAGCACAGGCTCTAGGCACATGGGCTTCAGTAGTTGTGGCGTGCAGGCTTAGTAGTTGTGGCACACGGGCTAAGTAGTTGTGGCACGCGGGCTAAGTCGCTCTGTGGCATGTGGGATCTTCCCGGACCAGGGATTGAACCCATGTCCCCTGCATTGGCAGGCAGATTCTTATCCACTGCGTCACCAGGGAAGTCCCTAAATGTTTTAACACATTTCAAATATACAGAAAATTATGGAGATAATCTAGGGAACATGCATGCAGCTTCCTTGAAGGTTGAACAAAATTTAACATTTTTCCCTGTTTGCTAGACACACACACACATAGAAATACACACACACACACATATACTATTTCAGACACAGGTGAAGCCCTCTTTTGCTTCTGATGGGTTATTCCATCCGTCTCCCCCGAGACGATCACTGACCTGAAGCCAGTGTATATATTGCTGACATAAAAGCTTTTATATTTTTAACACATATGTTAGCATTTATAGCAATGTATACTATCATTTCATGTGTTTTAAATCTTAAATGAAGGTTTTTATACTTGCATGTTATCCTACAACTTGCCCTTTTATCCAATTTAATTTTTTATTATATTTTTATTTAATTTGTCTTTTGGTTTATTTTTTTTAATTTTTTTATTTTTTCGGTATGCGGGCCTCTCACTGTTGTGGCCTCTCCCGTTGTGGAGCACAGGCTCCGGACGCGCAGGCTCAGCAGCCATGGCTCACAGGCCCAGCCGCTCTGTGGCATGTGGGATCTTCCTGGACTGGGGCATGAGCCCGTGTCCCCTGCATCGGCAGGCGGACTCTCGACCACTGTGCCACCAGGGAAGCCCTGTCTTTTGGTTTATTTTATATGTCAGGTGAATTAACCTTACTGCCTGTTCCTACTGTACATCTGTTTTCATACTCTATTGAAAATGCCAATAATCTTCACTATTTTTCTTTTGTTTTCCTCTGGTGTGTCATTATCAGAGGTATGCACTTTTTCTGATTGTTCAGGATAGTGTTGCATCGATTTCTAGTGTTTTTTTCCTCCCCATAGTTCTTATGGATTTTTGTTTCCTTACGCGTGAATCAAAAGAAACTCTCCCAGGCCCACTATTTGCCAACAGGGAAGGTGTATCCGCCTTGGTCCCACTCAGAGTCCAACTGAGTCTTATTAAATATCGTTCTGAAATCATGGTCGAAAAGTAGATGACTCTGCTCATTCTTAGTCCCATGTATATTGTTTAGTAGACATTTACGCAGTTACTCTGGTTGAGGTAGGGTCTCCTGCTGTCAGTACCTGACTTCTGACCGTCGGAAGCAAGGTAGGACATGAAAAGCAGCAAAGCCACTGTTAACACTTCCTAGCTCTGCTCTGTTTCTGTGCTGGGGCTTCTCTTTCCAGGACAGAATAGAGCATCATCTATCTATGGATAATACGTATCCGTCATCTATCTGTGGATAATATGTGTAGATTTCTGAATTGTGCTCTTTGTATGGATGTAGGAAGGGAGATATTAACTAAGACGGTAACTAAGGAGGTAGCTTGTACAGTGGCCACCTCAATGGCAGTCCCCATGAGATTGCCCCCGACTGGTTTGGACCCCAGGACCTTGAGCCATGGGGCAGGCAGAGAGTGTGGGAGGGAAAGAGTGTTGCCCAGGGCTTCCCTGGTGGCGCAGTGGTTGGGAGTCCGCCTGCCGATGCAGGGGACACGGGTTCGTGCCCCGGTCTGGGAAGATCCCGCATGCCGCGGAGCGGCTGGGCCTGTGAGCCATGGCCGCTGAGCCTGCGCGTCCAGAGCCTGTGCCCCGCAAGGGGAGAGGCCACAACAGTGAGAGGCCCGCGTACCGAAAAGAAAAAAAAAAAAGAATGTCGCCCTGCCTTTGTCAGGAGTGATATGCTCTGGGTCGGTATCAAATCATGCATTTTCCCTTCAGTTTTGATTCTGAATTTTGTTCTGTAAGTCTTATAGTTTGTACAAATTCTTTTCAGATTAGCAGTAAATTGATGTTCTTAGATTTTCTGTGTTAGGTTTTTTTTTTTTTTTCTGTAATTTCACCTGTGTTTTTAGTGGGATGTTAGGAGAAGTTGCACGGGGCTATACAATTCAGATGCCCTATATAACTTAAAGTCCACAAACTCTGTAAGGTTTAAAAATTGTACTATACTGATTTAGAACAGGCTGGTTTGCGGTTTGTAACAGCCTGGGGCAATGGAAGGGCTTAGTGAAAGACACAGCCATATAACAAGGAAAGTTGAAAAAGATCTTCAGAGAACAAAGGCAGAGATGTTTTCCTTAGTCATTCCTCACCAAGTGTTTAATAAATTTCTTAGTTAGTAGAAATTACAATTTACTGTCAGATCTACCCTGTAAATATACTGTTATATACTCAGTATATAACTCAGGTCAATTGATGGTTAATGTGCATTAAAGAGAAGTGTGAGATCATGTCTGGGCTCCACCAGAGATTGAGAGCCAAGAACAGTTAGGAATGGCTGATGTGGTTTAGGATGTGTTGTATATTTACAGCACCAAGAGTACTTAGTCAATAGGTTAAGTACTGCAGTATGTTCTCACTGTGTCAATTCAGGTCCTTTGAGAAGCAGATGTCAACATGATTAGGATGTTGATATGATTCAGATTGTTTTGTGGGGGAAATGCCAGTGAAGGAAGAAAGGGGAGGGAACAGTAGGCAGCAGGTAGAGCCTTTAGATGATGATACAGGTTCGGGACTTGTGAAAGGAAAGGGGAGAGGAAAGATTCAATAGGAAGAGTCTCAGATTGCAGTGTGTTTCTGAGAAAGTTTTGACCAGGCTGATGGGAAGTCCTTGAGCTAAGACTGCAGACTGGAAGAGTCCTGAATTTAGACAGCAGTGGTCCAGCTCTAGTAGCCCCCGTCAAGCTCAGTCATTGGCTGGGAGCACCGGGGACGAAGTGTGGCCTCGGCATGAACACCATGCTGGATCCCCAGGGTGGCAGCTGGAAGTGTCAGTCTCCATTAACACCTGCCATTTAAAGAGAGCATACTGTGATCCATGAAACTTTAATATTTAATTTACAAAACAAACTTGTAAGGTAAATAGTATTGCCCCTATTTTATGAATAACCAAAGTTCAATTTGGAGAGGATAAATAATTTAAGGTCAAACACTCAGTAAGTGGCAGTGCTAGACTTTGAACATAAATCTATAGATACATGTTAGGATTCTTTTGGTTGAAAGCAACAGAAAATATTTTTTAAGAGGAGAAAAAATTTTTTCTAAGATATAGGTACAGTTGTTGCACGGACCCCAAGGGCGGACATGCACCCAGGTTGGCCTAGAAGCTGGGATTGGCATGTCATCAGCGTTCTCTCCAGTTCTCACCTGTACTCCTCCCAGAGCCTCTGATTATTTCTTCTGTCTTGCTGCAGAACTGGTTTTCTTGTATATAGCAGAAAAGTGGCTGCTGACAGCTGTTGAGTTTGAGAGAGCATCAACTAAAGCTGGAACTGCTTTCTCAGGGAAGGGGTTCAGCATCAGCTAGGATCAGGTGTCCACCTTTAGAATGGTTGACAGACGGGGCCTGGGTTCTAGTGGGGAGATTTTGTTGGGGTGGGGTGGGGGTCAGGGTGTGCTACTGCAGTTATCATGTAAATAGCTGGGAAAGGGGAAAGGAGTTACCAGAAATTGGAGGTGTTGGATGTAAAACTCAATAGCTGTCCATTGCAAGATACCTTCTTTAGTGGGGTGAACCCTAAATATATATTTAAATATATAATAATATATATATGCATATGAAGACCAATAACAACAGTCTTTATATATGGCCATTTAGCAAGACATATTTCCTGTCTGAATACACACTTGTTTCACATAAAGATAACTGAACTGATTTTTCCCAATAAAATGTTCCACAAAATGTATTATTTTTGACATGAATAAGCAATGTATACTGAAGACTGTGTAGGGACATAGAAGTGTGAGTTCACTGGATCCCTGGGGAAAAAGTTACAGCATCTGGCCCTGATCCATTTCTCTCCTGTTACTGGGAGGATGCTCCTGGGGAAAGGAGCAAGGCAGTGACTTGCTCTAATCTTGTTGTGAACATGCTGATAGTTGAAACTTCTGGTAGATAAATTAATGACATCTGCTAGGAAGAGAATCTTTATCTATTTTCCTGGTTTAAGACTGCATATGGTGACCAAATTTAGGATATATGGATTTTTGGGGCATGGCTTCCTAGAAAATTTTCTTTTCTTTTTTTTTTTTTTTTAAATGAAGTATGGTTAATTTACAATATCATGTTAGTTTCAAATATACAGCAAAGTGATTCAATTATATATATAGATATGTATATATATTCTTTGGATACTTTTATAGTTTATTACAAGATACTGATTATAATTCCCTGTGCTATGCAGTAAATCCTTGTTGTTTATTTTATATATGGTAGTGTACATCTGTTAATCACATACTCCCAGTATATCCCTCCCTCCTTCCCCCTTTGGTAGCCATAAGTTTGTTTTCTATGTCTGAGTCTGTTTCTGTTTTGTAAATAGGTTCATTTGTACTATTCTTTTAGATTCCACATATAAGTGATATCATATGATATTTGTCTTTCGCTGTCTGATTTACTTCACTTAGTATGATAATCTCTAGGTCCATCCATGTTGCTGCAAATGGCATTCTTTCATTCTTTTTTATGGTTGAGTAATATTCCATTGTATGTATATACCACATCTTCTTTGTCCATTCATCTGTTGATGAACATTTAGGTTGCTTCCATGTCTTGGCTATTATAAATAGTGCTGCTATGAACATTGGGGTGCATATATCTTTTTGCATTAGAGTTTTTGTCTTTTCCAGATATATTCCTAGGAGTGGGATTGCTGGATCACATGGTTACTCTATTTTTAGTTTCTTAAGGAACCTTCATACTGTTTTCCATAGTGGCTGCATCAATTTACATTCTCACCAACAGTATAGGGAGGTTCCCTTTTCTCCACGTGCTCTCCAGCATTTATGATTTTCAGACTTCTTGATGATGGCCATTCTGACTGGTGTGAGGTGATACCTTCTTGTAGTTTTGATTTTCATTTCTCTAATAATTAGCAACGTTGAGTGTCTTTTCATGTGCCTGTTGGCCATCTGTATGTCTTCTTTGGAAAAACGGCTCTTCAGATCTTCTGCCCATTTTTTGATTGGGTTGTTTGTTTTTTTTTGTTATTGAGTTGTGTGAGCTGTTTGTATATTTTGGAAATTAAGCCCTTGTCAGTTGCATCATTTGCAAGTATTTTCTCCCAGTCCGTAGGTTGTCCTTTCATTTTGTTGATCATTTCCTTTGCTGTGCAAAAGCTTTTAAGTTTGCCTATGTCCCATTTGTTAATTTTTGCTTTTATTTCTATTGCCTTGGGAGACTGACCTAAGAAAACATTGGTACGATTTATGTCAGAGAATGTTCTGTCTATGTTCTCGTCTAGGAGTTTTATGGTGTCATGTTTTATAAGACTTTAAGCCATTTTGTGTTTATTTTTGTGTATGGTATGAGGGAGTGTTCTAAGACGATATTTTTTAAGCTAGATATAAAATGAAAGTTTTCCATATCCTAAATGTTTCCTGCTGTGAGGTCCTATGTACCTCATTAGAGACCTCACTATCACTCTGGGCTGGACAGATGGAAGGACCTGGGGAACCCTATGGCATGTTCCAGAACTTTCATGCTTCAACTGTGCCTTTTGATTGCTTGTATCCTTGAAATCCTCCTCACAGAGGAGGACCATGTGAGGACACAGTGAGAAGACAGCCGTCTACCAGCCTTAGGAGAGAGGCCTATTGGGAGAGAACTCTGCTGATATCTTGACCTTGGACTTCTAGCCTCCAAATTGTGAGAAAATAAATTTCTGAGGTTTAAATCACCCAGCCTGTGGTATTTTTTATGGCAGCCCTAGGAAGCTAGTACAGATGGGAAGGGAGATTGTGTCCCCTTTTTTGTTCACTCTTAGAAGCCATGAAGAATCCAGCACTACTGGTTTGTGTGTCTTCCTTCTAGGGCTTTCCTTGATACTTAAAATTCCTTACCCTTTTAGTATTTAGAATATTTTTGTAACTTGACCATTCCCTCCCATATTAATAATAATGGATTATTATCAAGGAATAATTCATTTGAAGTGGAGGAATTCTTGTAAATAATTTTTCTCACTATTGTAGCATTTTGTTTATTCTGCTAGAAAATACAGGTCAAACTTTGTACCTATGATGAATGGAGTAAATTATCTTGATGCTATTTTGGGAATATGATAAAATATAAGAAAAGAGATAGGGACTTCCCTGGTGGTGCAGTGGTTAAGAATCTGCTTGCCAATGCAGGGGACATGGGTTCGAGCCCTGGTCTGGGAAGATCCCACATGCCACAGAGCAACTAAGCCCGTGCGCCACAGCTACTGAGCCTGTGCTCTAGAGCCTGTGAGCCACAACTACTGAAGCCCGTGCAGCTAGAGCCCGTGCTCCACGACAAGGGAAGCCACCGCGATGAGAAGCCCATGCGCTGCAATGAAGAGTCGCCCCTGCTCGCTGCAACTAGAGAAAGCCCAAATGCAGCAATGAAGACTCAACGCAGCCAAAAATAATAAGTAAATAAATAAAAAGAAAAGAGATATATAATAAGTACCTGAAAACTTAAAAACATTTATTGTGCTGTGTAACTATTACTGGAGATTCTGAATAGGTTTACTGGTTAACTTACCCACTCCCTCTGTTTTTTTCCTGGAAGCTTTGCAAATTGCAGACTTTCTAGTATTCTCAGTAGAGTCTATCCTGATTATAATTATACAGGCTAATAGAGATTCTTCTATCATTTTAAGTGGGGAATTTCCCCAGGGTCACTACTAGGATTGTGAACTATCTCATTTAATGCCTTAGTTTGGAAAATGTCTATGACTTCTTCCCCACATGGGGCAGAGGGGAGTCACTCTACTGTTCTGTTTAAAGGGCATGAGGGAATCTGAATATTGAATTTTTATCTGTTCTCACCCTGCTTGCTAATTTTCACAGTGTTTGAGCTACTTGAAAGCCTTCTTAGAAGTGAATATTTGACTTGGTATTCTAATTTTTCCAGCAGCTAAGCAATGGAAGGGTAGCAGCCAGCCGCTTTCCTTTATTGGTCCCCACTTCTATTTTCTGGGCGCAAGTAGGTGCTCAAGTGAGATAAAAGGCTTCAGTGCTCATGCCAGATCGATTCATAAATAAAATACCCACCCACTTTCTACCTCTTGCTTATTTTTTGAAAGGAATAATATACAGTAGATAATGTTTAAAAAATGTTAAACCTGTGAGAAGACATTCATACTGACTCTGAGAACTCCAGAGCAAACAGATAGAAGAGAGACAAGAAGAGTGATTGAGAAGTATTTTGTAGATTTACCTTTTTTGTCATTACTATTGCTGAAGGAGATGAAGATATCTTAGAGCTGATGAGAACTAGTTTAGGTACCATGCTCCAAATAGAAGGGGGCAGGGAGGTGAGAGGAAAGGGGCCACGTTATTTGTTTCCTTGCAGGCAGTATTCCCGGGAGCCTCTGGGCAATGAGTTACAGGAGTTTAAGGTATATTTCCTAAGGGAAACCATAAAGGTGTTTATTTCCTGTAACCATCTACAAGGTGTGCTTAGGGCAGAAGTGTGTGTCTAAGCCTGCAAGGTGTTTGTCTTCCTGCCTGAGGCCCTGACCAGTTTTGCAATCTATCAATTCTCTCTGTTCGTCTCATCTCAGATCACCTCAGAAGGTGTTTACTGTGGCTTGTGAGTCACCAGCTTAACGGAGTGCCAGTATTAAGGGAGTTTGGATAAAGGACTGCATCAAGATGAATACAGATTTTTTTCCTTCCCTTGAAAAGTTTACTGTCTTGTAATAGAGCGAGCATGGAGGATATAAGACTCTCTAAACTCTAGCCTGATTAGAAATAATGAGTGATTGCCAGTCAGAATGGAAGAAATAATCAAAGAATAAAGGGAGACGGAAAGAAAGTTTTGTTTTGTTTTTTTTTTTTGCGGTACGCGGGCCTCTCACTGTTGTGGCCTCTCCCGTTGCGGAGCACAGGCTCCGGACGCGCAGGCTCAGCGGCCATGGCTCACGGGCCCAGCCGCTCCGCAGCATGTGGGATCTTCCCGGACTGGGGAACGAAGCTGTGTCCCCTGCATCGGCAGGCGGACTCTCAACCACTGCGCCACCAGGGAAGCCCAGGAAAGAAAGTTTTAACGAAGAGGTGAGAGATATATACTACTGGCACGTGGCAGATTCTGACACAGGGGAAAGCAGAGAACGTATGCTTTAGTTTGAGTTATAATATGTCTGTGGGACCTTTCCAGAAAAGGGGAATTTGGATCTTATGAAGAAATGGTAGCATCCCATTCTCCAGAGAAGGATCAGTAAAATTACTAGATCCTAGTCTATGCAGGTAAACCTGATATGAGGTCAGGGAGGGAGAGGTGCCCAACAGTGCTTGGTGTCTTCTCATTCAGGCCATAGCATCATCAGTTATATGCGAACTTGACATGGGAAATTGGACAGTGCTCTGTTTTCCTGGAACAGGTCCATGAGATGTGATACAGAGTTTCACTAATATATCAAATCCTGCCAACCGTGATCTCATTCTGTTGACTCACGTGAGGTCGACTGTGTCTATCAGAGAAAAGTTGTGGTAAGTAAGGATGATTTAGAAGTCCCGTTAGAAATGGAAGAATTTAAGTACACAGTGGGTGTCCTTATTTCTTCTCGTCTGGGGATGGAATTATAGACAAGTGTTAAAATTACCTGTTTATTTATTTCAACACACGCATTAGAGGGAGGGGACATTGTTTATCTTTCCACTACTATAACCTCAGTTATTACCACAGCACGCTGTATTAAGATGTCTGTTGAATAAATACATGAAAACGTTTATATTGAATGTATGGCAGTGAGGAAGGTGTTGCTGAAATAGAATTTAGATTTTTGAACTGTAACTTAAGACCCCAGGATAGTGGGGTTTTGGCTAGGGTGAGGATAGACCTCAAAATTATATGGTTGAGGTTTAAACTAAATATGAAAGAGAAGGAGACCAAATAATAAGATACACTGGAGTAGCCTCTGATTTTGGAGAACGAGGGTAGTAACAGGGAATGTAGGAGGCACTTAGTGATTTGCATGGAAAATCAGCAATGGTCCTGAAAGCCAAAATTATGGCCTCCAATTCTTATATACCTCTGCAGAACCTGAGAAATGAACAAGACATAGTGAGATTTAACACATGGCAAGAAGTTTAAATACTTCCATAATTATTGTTGAAATTCATTGAGATGTGATTCAAAATTGAACGATTATGACAGCATGTCTTTAAAAGGAACAGACATTTTGTAATAAGAGATTAGAGAAGTAGTTACGTATCAAGGAGACATAGACAAGTGTAGAAAACTCTGAATGGTATGGACTGTCAATGAGGAAAACAGAAAAGGGAATCAGAAATTATATTGTTGGAGGAGGGTTTTTGAAGCTGGCCAGAAAAGATAACATGCTTTTAATGGAGATCCAAAAGATGATCTGTGTCGAGATGCAGTCATGACTGAGGGATTTTAGTTATCAAGAAACCTGCTGGAATTCCCAACCTGCTATGAAGCTGAGTGCTTGCAAGCTCATGAAGTTCTTTGAGAAGTTGACAAAGTCTCCCGAAAGATAGGCTAGTAAAGAACACTCCCTCTGGGTCTGTCTGTGACATCTAGCAAAAAGTTATTGCCAAAGTGAAAGGGGCAGAAGCTTCGGGGAAAATCCTGTGACTTCTTAGAGTTTGTGGTAACCACAGAAGGGAAACCTGGCATGGTTGGTCATGTGCTACAGACTTCAAGAGGGCAGTTTTCAAAAAAGATCAAGGATAACATGGGCATGACTTCATTGCATGCTATATCCAAGGGAAGATGACAACAGATTTAGGAGCTTCTTACAAATACAGTTCTGATTCTCCATATTGTAAACCATCCATCTGATAACAATTAGGGGGAATTCCAAAAAGAAATTAAGGTCATTGCATAGAGAGATCTCTAGTGAACTCAGACTTTCGAAAGATATGTATAAGTGATACAAGTCAATTAAAAAATATGTGAGGATGATCCACATGTATAAATGGACATTAGTCTGTAACACTCAAGTATACACAGGTTTGCAGAAATTGCCACTGATAATAAAAATAAAATGGAATTTCTCCAATATATTCAGAGCTAGAAAAAGATCAAGGAAGAGGCAAGGTAACAGAGGTGGGAAGAAGATGCTATATTATGTATAATCCAGTAGATTTCCTTGTATCAGCTTGATCATCATACTAAAAAGAGTGGGGCAGACATTAGAATGGGAAAATGCAAACTCAATACAAATACAGAGGTGAGAGAACATTAGCAGTTCAGGTGAATCCAAATCTTATGAAGCAAATGAATGACACCTTAGGGTACTCAGAAAATTCAAACAAATGAACTGAATCGCTATTTGTTATTGCAAAGAAATTGTGGAAACTGGGCAAGATGTGAGATGTTGCCCAGTTGACAGTTATCCTAAAAGTTTTTTTTTTTTTTTTTTTTTTTAAAGGCACTTTGGCCCTGCTGGGGTTGTGTACACTCTCTGGACCAAGTACTGTGTCTGGGGTGATGGGAGAAAGAAGCGCCAGCCTAGGTCTCTTCTTTTTTTTTCTTAAATATATTTTTAATTTTTGCTGTGCTGGGTCTTCGTTTCTGTGCGAGGGCTCTCTCCAGTTGCGGCAAGCGGGGGCCACTCTTCATCGCGGCGCGCGGGCCTCTCACTATCGCGGCCTCTCCCGCTGCGGAGCACAGGCTCCAGGCGCGCAGGCTCAGCAGTTGTAGCTCATGGGCCCAGCCGCTCCGCGGCATGTGGGACCCTCCCAGACCGGGGCTCGAACCCGTGTCCCCTGCATTAGCAGGCAGACCCCCAACCACTGCGCCGCCAGGGAAGCCCTATCCTAAAAGTTTTTAAATAAAAGGTGATCTCTGTAAACACAATACACTTTTCTGTCAATATTTAGCCATATGTGTTGTTAATCTATTACAACCCTCCCCCGTTTTTTTGCTGATAATTTTACCACAGTGCCAGCTATCATGTAATTTTATCTCTAAATATCTCAGTATTCATTTAGAAAATTTAAAGAAGTTATTTTTATACGTAACTATGGTACCAGTAGAGGTGGCTTACTTAAAAGATTTGTCATCTACCATAAGTAGAGAACGATCACTGGGATATGTATTGGGTTGACACAAGTTCATCCTAGACTGACTTTCTTTCTTTGATAGGATTTCTTGTCAAGGAAATGATACAAAATGATACTGTATATCTGAACTTAATCGAGGAATTTGACAAGGTCTCCTTAATTTGTGGATGAGATGGAGATACACAAATTGAATTCCAATATTCTATTGAAATAATGGATTTCTGTTCAATTGGAGGAAGTTTCTATTCTTAGCCTTGTCATTTCTGATATTTTTGCCCATGACTTTGAAGAAGATATAGAAAGTCTATTCATTCTTGTTGTGGATAAAAGAATCATTAACCAAATACTATTTTTTATCTGGAGGGTAGACTGAATCCAATAGGCTAAAATTTAACAGATCTGAATATATGGTCCATTATTAATTTCCAGATCTACTCTAGAGACAGGTTTCCGTTGGCAGTAAGTACACAGTTGACTTAGTTTGTGATGAGGCTTTCAAAGAAAAGAGAATATGATTTGAGATTGTAGGAATACTCATACAAGAGAGTAGTTATAACTTTGTTCCTTCTCTGCTCTGGTAGGTCAGTTTAAGAGGATTTAGACAGACGAAGCAGCCAAGAGATATAAGAGAGAGTAACCAATGTGGTTAAGCCGTGTCATGTAAATAATGTACTGAATGAAGTGAGAATAAATAAATATTCTGGGGAAGAGAACACTTGGGTGATGTGATAACTGTCTTCTGATATTTGAAGGGTTGTCATTTGAACATATAATTAGACTTTCTGTGGAGACTTGAATGTTAGCATTTTAACCAGTAATAGAACGTCCAGGGAGAGAGATTTTTGGCTCCAGATATGGAAGAAGTTTCCAATGGTCACAGCCATCTAAAGTTGGAATGTGTGTGATTTATTTCTTAAGCCATTGGAGGTATTCCAGAATAGATACATCATTTCTTGGGATGTTATAACAGGCATCTAAGCTTTGGATGATTAGGTGACACTTAGTCTTTTTTCATGCTTGAATTTTTAGCATTCTGTGAAGCTGTTTTCAGCTTGCTTGACTTCAAAGAGGCCCATTTTCTAGTAATCCAATCCAAGATAATTTTGTTTTAACTGCAAAGGGGTGGTGCCACTTAATAGGGGTCTTGCTTAGCTTCTTTTATTCCTAACTTTCTTCCTAATCAACATTCAAGTGGCCTCTGACTGCTATCCTGTCTTCCTGGAAAATTCCTTCCTCCTTTAAACTTATGCCCCTTTCACAGCACAGGTGTCCAGATCACCTGTACCTTTCTAATTTCTCATTCTGGTCTGATGGAAAGGTTCTTTGACATTTGATTGGCAGGAATTTGGTGACAGGCCCTCCGTAAGACCCAATGAATATTCTAGCTCTTCCTCTCCTAGGTTATTACATTTGACCGGCTAAAGAACTTTCTGTGAAAACTCAGTCTTTATACATTTATAAGTTTACAAAATAGCCATAATTTACCTCTAGACAGAATCGCCACAATTATATTAAAGTCCTTTTATGTATAAAGTGAATTTATTTTGAAACTCACTTGGCTTGTGGGAGGGTAACGGTGGCAGACACAAGTAGAGATAAGCCAGCATATGTGGAGACAATGTTAGTAGGATTTGGGGGAATTTATGTAATGGACCGGTTGCTTAAAGAATGTGTAGAGAGAAAATCATGGGAATTTCAGTTCTGGGATGAGTGTCCTTTCCTGGTATTACTCCAAGCGTGCTCTGATATTTAGACAGGAGATTTAAATTTATTCAACACTCAGACCAAACATTAGTACTAAGAAAAGAATAAAGGTAAATAGTGTTTACATTCTTTTGTGTCATGGCCTGTGTAAGTACTTTATCTATGTTATTTCGTTCAATTCTCATAACAACCCTTGGAGGCAGGTGATAAAAAAATACAGGTATGGAAACAGTCCAGGAGGTTAAACACTTGCTCAAGTATACACGGCTAGCAAGCTATAGAGTGGCGGTTCACACTGAGATATGCTTGCGTTTTCTACGGCACCACACTGCATTCTCTGCTGTAGGGATGGAGGCGGGGGTCTCAAGACATAACATGTAGCAATGGGGCAATGAGGCCGTGAGTATCTTTTCATCAATCTTTTTTTCCTACTTTTTGAACGCACTGCGAGGCATGTGGGATCTTAGTTCCCCGACCAGGGATTGAACCCGTGGCCCCTGCAGTCGAAGTGCGGAGTCTTAACTGCTGGACTGCCAGGGAAGTCCCTCTTTTCATCAATTTAAGCAACAAATGGTTATTTGCTTTAAATGGAAAACTCACAAGATTAAAATATTGGATTTCTGGAACACTCTTGACTTCAAAGCAGTTTATTTTAAGAAGCCATAAAGCAGTTGCAAATTTGGCAGCCGTCAAATACATGGAGCCCGTAGCTCAAAGCATTCTGTAAAACATGGAAAAGCAGAGGTTGTTTATTTTGTTTGTTTGTTTGTCTTTGTTTTTTTTAAAAAATAATTCTATTGCTGTCTCTGGAAACCAATGTGACAAATTTGCTCGACCACAAGTGTTTCAGGTGAGGAGATTAAATCAATACGGGAAAAGGTTTCTCGACCTCTAAATACCTTGAGTTCAATGCGATTTGCTTGAGAGGATCTCTGATGCAACTCTAGGCTCAGGACTGTGGGAAGCCTTTGGCAGCTGCTGGCGTGGTGGAGGGCTGTGATAACGCACTCTCCATCAATTTCCTTATCTCCTGATAACACTGCTGTTTAGAAGCTATCCCTAGGGTGAATCTCTTCAATTGATTTTGCTGTCAGGAGTCAGTTTGAGTTCACATAGGAAAGGAAGATTAGTACCTCACTGGTCAAGTGCTTTAGCAATTTGCCCTACATGTTAAATTATGGGCTTTATCAACTCAGAGCTGCTTAATTTCCAGAGCAGGGCGAAAATGATAGCACTTGGACCAACGGTTGAGCTTACATTGCAGCCGTTGGGGACTTTGGCCGTTCAAACTTCTCTGTAACTTTAGTAAAACCCTCCAAGTCCTGAAACTGATTTTTAAATATCACTGGCAGTTCGTGTCTCTCTTGATAAATTGCATGGTCACGTTACTGTGAATTGCTAGAGAATCTGCCTTCACTATCTCTTCCAATTTCTTTAAGTGTAAGAATTTGCCCAAAATGATAATACTGTTGTTCGGGTTGGTTCCTGGTTGTGTGATGTGGCATATGCAAATAAAGCAAAAATAATTATGTTACCGAGAGAAGTGACGGGAAAAGCCACAGTCCAGCTCAGTATCAAAAAGTTGGAATAAACCACAGTGCTGTACCCCAAATTTTATGTTTATTAGAGGAGGGGCAATATTTCATTCCCTCCGTAGTCTTTGTTTCCTTCAGGCAGCCCTCAGTGAATCTCCTAGAAACAAATATCCCTTTCTTTGTTTTGTACATTATTTCACTCTCCTTGAAATCTCTGAACTTCAATTACGTGACTAAATGGACTTCTATTTTGCAAATCAAATTTTTAAAGGAATGAGAAAGATTTTTAGTGAATCCTCTTGTTGGATGTTGGAAGAGGCTTGGTGATGATCTCCCACTGTGTTACTCTTGTTTCTAAGTGCTTTTAAAAAATAGATGAGCATCATGTTCACAAAATAATCCCTTATAATTTCTCTGAGCAACAGAGTAATAGATTTTACTCACTGACTTGTTCCCGATCTCCTTGCTTTCTGACCGTTTTCTTTCCACTATGTGGACCTCTACTTGGCCACAGCGTCTCAAATTTCCTCTGCCTTCCTGACAGCTGCCAGTCGAATGACATCTAGGAGGTGGATTTTCAAATTTTGAAATCTGGTGAGCCTCCAGGTTGGAAACAGGTGGTGCGCCTGGCACCACATAGACATCAGGATAGGGTATCAACTTAACTTCAGTGTTGAGGACTCAGAAAAGACTTCCTGGGAGAAGCATCTTCTGAACTGAAGGATGGATGCATAAGCATTACCCAGGTAGAGCAAAAGCAGGGACAAAGATCCAAAAATGAGAGAGACTGATGTGAATGGAGAACCACAAGTGGTTTAGTATGGCTACAGCAAAAGGTAAAGAGGGGGCGGAGGGGCAGGTGAGGTTGGAGAAGTAGGCAGAGCCAGACTGTAAAGGATCTTTTCCAGTTTCAGTTTACTTTGCTAAAGAGTTTGCATTTACTCTAAAAGAAGCAATTTCCTGGTCCTTCAGGAAATTTGTGGTTCCTGATACCAGCAATCAACCTCTGTATCTCAAACAGGTATTGCTCTTTGGCAAACAAGGGTCTATCTCCTGGGATGAATAGAAGGGCAGATGAAAATCCTTCCCACTGTTTTTCATGAAGCAGGTGTGAATCCTGAGCACATTAGCCTCAGAGATATGTCTTAGGATGAATCACTCTTAGTGAGTAGACATCTTTGAAAATCACATTCCTTCTATTTGTAGGGTCTCCTACATTTAGCCACTAAATCTCTTGACTGGATCATTTCAAAATGCAAAATCTGATTGTCTCTCTCAACCTGAAACCATTCAGTGGCCTCTCATTACTCTGCTGTGTGGGGTCCTTTCTGGTCTGGTTCCCTGACGCCTCCCAACTTCATATGCTTGTTCTTTCCCGCAGGCTCAGAGTTCACTGACTTTCTTCCAGGCCCTTGTCCCTCCTGCCATAGAGAATTTGTACCTGAATATCCCTCTTTTTGTAATATTGTTTCATTTCCTTCTCACTCAGCTAACTCTCATTTCCCCACCAGATCTCAGCTCCATCGACACCTCCTCAGGGAAATCTTTTCCAGATCCTCTCTCTGACCAGGCTGGGTTCGCTCCGTGGTACTTAGTCGTTTTTGCTAACCCTGCTTCCCAAGAGTTAGTTCAGGCCTTATGATTTCCTGGATGGGCGCAGCGCTCTGTTTCTCCCTTTGGTGTGTGTTTCCGGTAATTCCTTGGTTAACAGAACAATCAGCCATGCGTGTTGTCCTCACTGCCTCCCCGAATAGGTTTTCCCTGTGCTCTTGTGTGTTTGGGTTTACTCTGTTCTCTCCCCTTTCGTACAATGACTCTTAGGTCTACTCCAATATCTCCCACCACTTCTCCTTCTTCTCTGTTAGGTTCCTCTTCTTTCTGTGTCCCTGCTATGTAGGTACTCCTCAGGGCCCTGTTGTTATTTCTATTCTTTTCTTCCCATATAAACTTCCCCTAGGTTATCACGTCTACCCTCGTGACCTCTGCTGCTAGTTAGGCACCAGTGAGTCTGAGACCTTTTATCCTCTCTGTCTAGCATTCTCCTGTCACTTGAGCTCAGTTGCATTTTTCTAAGAAACAACTGAACGTTTCACTTGGATGTGTGGAAGACACCTTCTATTCTGTATATCTAATGTCGACCTCCACATTTCTTCTCCCATTAGCACTGCTCCTTTTCCTTTATTCCCCAAGCTAGATCTTTTTATTTTCTTCCAGTTTATTGACATTAGTATACAACACTGTATAAGTTAAGGATGTTCAACAAAATGACTTGACTTACATTACATGAAAGGATTATCACAATAAGTTTAGAGAACGTCCATTATCTCATATAGGTACAGAATTAAGTAAAAAATATCTTTCCTTGTGATGAGAACTCTTAGGATTTATTCTCTTAATTTTCATATATAACATAAAGCAGAGTTAATTATATTTATCATGTTGTACATTACAACCCTAGTGCTTATTTATCTTATAACTGGAGGTGTGTACCTTTTGCCTACTCCTCCCTCCCCCCACCCACCTCTGGCAACCTCAAATTTGATCTCTTTTTCTATGAGTTTGCTTGTTTTCGAAGTGTAATTGACCTACAACACCATGTTAGTTCCTGTCACACAGTGTAGTACATTTCAAAATGATGGCCATATGTACACATGCATATGTTTCAAAATGATCACCATAATAAGTCTAATTACGATCCATCACCATACAAAGAAATTAAATAGTTATTGACTATATTCCCCACACTGTACATTTCATACTTCAGACTCCTTTATTTTGCAACTAGAAGTTTGTACCTCTTAATCTCTCTTACCTATTTCTTTTTACCCCCTCTTCTCTGGCAACCTCCTGCTTGTTCTCTGTATCTATAACTATGTTTTGTTATGTTTGTTCATTTGTTTTGTTTTTTAGATTCCATATATAAGTGAAATCATACAATACCTGTCTTTCTTTGTCTGACTTATTTCACTTAGCACAATACCTTCTAGGTCCACTCATGTTTTCACAAATGGCAAGATTTCATTCTTTTTTATGGCTAATATTCAACTGTATATATGCACCACATCTTCTTTATCCATTCATCAGTTTATGGACACTTGGGTTGCCTCCATATCTTGGCTACTGTAAATAATACTGCAATGAACATAGAGGTTCATGTTTTTTCAAATTAATGTTTTTGTTTTCTTCAGGTAAATACCCAGGAGTGGAATTGCTAAATCGTATGGTAGTTTTATTTTATTTTATTTTTATTTTATTTTATTTTATTTTATTTTATTTTTAAGTTTTTGAGGAGCCTCCGTTCTGTAAATGTAAATTGCTGCACCAATTTACATTCCCACCAACAGTGCACAAGGGTTCCCTTTTCCCCACATCCTTGCTGACACTTGCTATTTATTGTCTTTTTGTCTTTATTGTCTTTTTGATAATAACCATTCTGACAGGCGTGAGGTGATATCTCATTGTGGTTTTGATTTGCATTTCCCTGATTAATGACATTGAGCTTCTTTTCATGTGCTTGTTGGCCATTTGTATGTCTTTGGCAAGATGACTATTCAGGTCCTCTGCCCATTTTTTAATTGGGTTGTTTAGTTTTTTGATGTTGACTATGAATTCTTTGTATGTATATTTTGTATATTAGCCCCTTATCAGGTATTTGCAAATATCTTCTCTCTGTCAGTAGGTGGCCTTTTCATTTTGTTGATAGTTTCCTTTGGTGTGCAAAACTTTTCAGTTTGATGTAGTCGCATTTGTTTATTTTTGCCTTTTTTTCCTCTTGCCTGAGGAGACATATCCAAACTAGATCTCTTGGAATCAGTTCAGACTCTTCCCTCTTTCTAATTCCTTCTACCTTCATCTCTATACTCATCTGATCACCAAGTGAAATTGGGTCTGCCTCTTCAATGTCTCTAGAATCTGACTTCTCTATTCCTATCTTTCCCCAAGAGGATATCTTCCATGTCTCCATCATTTGATGAACTCCCAGAGTTCATCAACAATATTGTCATCAGAGTTATTTCAAAACAAAGAGAAATTTGGTCATTCAACAATGGTTAAAAAACTTTGTTCATTATACATTTTCTGCCTGATGGTGTTTAAGATCCTTGGCATGACATTTAACATCCTAGTCACCCCTTGTTACTTTGCCTGTGAATCATTCACTCTGATGATGCTGGTCTTCCCCATTGTCTACACCCTTGCTGCCCTCTGTGGTTTTGCTCATGGTGATTCCTCTGCCATTTGTTCCTTCTTCTTCCTTCTTTGACTGGGTAACTTCTTTATTATTCAAATGTCACCTTCCTTGTGAAACTTCCCTGGAACCCCCTAGCAGGAATTAGTACCTGTCCCTTCCTTGTTGCTGCCACAGTATTTTTGAACATGTCGTTGTAGCACTTATTATAATGAACAAACAAATATTATACATAGGTGTGTATATGTGATTTTAGCTATTTTCACTTATGGGTGTGCTCTCTCCAATAAATAGGAACACTGTGAACATAGAGACAGCATCTTAGTATTGTTTTCATTTTTACATCTCCAGAGTTTAGTACAGTGCTTGGAACTAGGCCACATGGTAGGGATTTGAAACCTTTCTGTCAAATTGAATTTAGCAAAAGATACTGTGCATTGGATGAATGTTCTCCTATTTAGAATATGGGCAGAAATTGCTGAAAAAAAAATCTAACTATCAAGAAACAGACCATGTGTATTTTTTTAAATCAGTGTTGAGTGAATTGTTTGCTAAAATATTGAAAGGTAAAAACATGTTTGACTTGTATTTGATGTAATATGTGCTGCAGGCATTAATATCCCCCCTTTAGAGAAAAATAAATAGAGCCTCAGAGAGGTTGATACAGAAATCAAGTCCTCTGTTTTTGTTTTCCCTTCAGGTTGTCCACAGGTAAGAGAGATGGGGCAGAGCTGTGAGTACAGTATTGTTAGGCTAAAGCGGAGGAAAGGTGCCATGGTGATTACGACAGGTGCTTTGACAGACATACTGGTTTTAGAGAAGATAAATTAATCCACAATAAAGTCAGTAAAGGAGTCATTTCAGAGGTTCCCCAGCAGTTGGAAAAAACACATTTATTTATACTTTCAATTCATAGTATTTTCTGTTGAATGGTGAAATTAGTATTGAGTGATAAGTACATTTTGGGGGCTAAACTCAGTATGTGCTTGGCTCAGCGGTGGTCTGATGAGAAATATTACTGCACTTCGTGTCAGGGGTTAAGCATAAAAGCATTTCATTCTGAAGTTAAAATCCATTTCAGTCGAGTAGATTGGAAATAATTATATTGTAGGACTAACTCACAATTTCTCAGTTTTAGAAAAGGGAGAATTATAAATGAAATTTAGGGTAGAAAAGGAGATTAAAATAATATGAAAAACACTTTACATGCATCTAATTTACCCAGAGAAAACTGGGGCTCTAAAAGTCATGTGATTTGTCTAAAGCCAAATGAGTCCGTGGCCAAGGCTTGGCTGAACCCCAGTGAACTGACTGCTTGTCCAATACTCCTTCTGTCACCAGAGACCTGATTCCCAGTAAGAATGAAAGTACATGCGCTTCTAAAATTTTCTTATCTTGGGCCAGTGGCTTTGATTTTTATCTGCTTTGAGAGTTTTTTGATAGCTTCTCTCCAGTTACCTCTTGGTTTCAGGAGAATTTATCTAAATAGAGAGCTATGCTTCTCCTTAACATTCAAGCACCTTATAAGATAATAAGTCAACTTGGGAAAGTGTATTTTTTCTAGAAAACTTATAGGAATATGCCTCATCATTTTAAGAAACTCTTCATAACAAATAATTTCTTGACTTTTTTGAAAGTACCTAGCATATAAGATGGTCCTTGCAACCTGCCAGAACAAAGTAGTTCCTTGTTCAAGCAGTCGAATTTAGTATAAGTGTGTATTTTGTTCTTACCAAAGTCATGTTTAATGTGAGAGTGTCAGGTCTGTCTCTCCTGTTGGAGCCTCTAGAACTTTCCTTGATGAAGTCCTGCTTTAATAAATGTTAGCATGAGACCTTCAAACTTTCTACTCTGAATGAAAGGAGGTGGAAACTAGGAAGAAAAGGGAAAGGTAGAGGAGGGGGAGTGAGTGCCTGGGAATCAACCCCTAAAGCCTCCTTCAACTCTCCTTGCCTAGTATTTGCAGAGTGCTGAATTGACCAACACTTTCATGTTTTTCAGCCATTTTGTTTTTACAACAGCCCTCAGTGTTATCACTGTGGACATCATTATATAATGAAAGCTGAGGCTCAGTGGTGGTAGGTAATTTTCCCCATGTGACACACCCAGCACACTGCGGAGCTGGGACCTGGCCAACCTCTGAAGACTCCTAGCCCAGAGTTCTTTCCTCTCTCTCAGTTGTCACATTTCCAGTGTGGAGACCCTCCAGAGATAACAGCATTTCAACTCTCATGGTATTTCTCTGGAGCATTTTATTGTGCCCTTGGGCACTGGAATTGAAAAGTGAATAATTTAGTCTTTCAAAGGAGACTTTACATAACCCTTTTGTTTGGCTTATTCCAGGATTCCAATGATCTTTCAGTAGGAGAGTTTCAAAGATGTTTATGGAAATGAAAATCACAGCCTTGACAAAAGCAATGTGTCAGATCTTTCCAACAGGAATTGGAGTTTCTCAAGAGTATGGGTTAGGCTGTTTTGTTTCTTTGTTATCTGTCTCATCCACATCCCAACAATAGTTACTAGCATGGTATCCTACCCAAAGAGAGAGTTATTTGGATGTTAATTTGCCAGTGATACTAACGTCCAAATTTTCATTTAGCTCCAAGACCTTATAATTCTATGGGTCTGTACAATGAAAAAGATTTGCTTTATATACACTGTCATTCTATTTCAGAAACTCAATTATGTTTATATGCAAGAATGCTATACATGCAATCATCCTTCCCAAATTCCCACATTTCTTCTACACTAAATCCAATTTTCATGTTATGAATAATTGAATTGCAAATATTGTACACATATAAATGACAGGCGTGTGTATGAATATGGTTTGTGTGTGTACATGTGTCTAAATTCTACACATCAACCTCTTGTGTCTTCTCACTGTTGGTGATGCTGGGCTGGATCACTTCTTAAGGCGGTGACCACCAGGGCTCTCCATTGTAGACCCACATTACCCCTTTGTGATAAATAAGCCATCTATGGTTGATACTTTGAGGCCATGTGAATATATAAATAAATTTCTTTCTCTATCTCTGGAAAAAATGGGCCCATGCTATTCTCGCCCATGATCTGTCTTCTGTTAACTCCACCCTATGCAATATCCTTTTCAAATTAACTGTGCTGGGGGTCCCTAAACCACTGTCAGTTTTTTATGATCCACTAGGACTCAGAACTTAGAAAGCTGTTATACTCAGGGTTATGTCTTATTACAGGGAAAGAATACAGATTAAAATCAGCAAATGAAAAAGATGCATAGGGCAGAGTCCAGGAGAAGCCAGGCTCCAGCTTCTAGCTGTTTTCTCCCAGGGAACTCATTTGAATAGCTCTTAATTCTCCTGCAACGGGTGTGACAACATGTCTGATGTATTGCCTACCAGTGAAGCTCATCTAAGCCTTGGTGTTTAGGGTTTTATTGGGTGTCAGTCATGTAGGCCAGGAGCACCTATTCAGTTTCTACCTATTTCCTCCCACCCCTGGAAGTCAAACTAATGTAGCATGTCCTAGGGGCCCAGGAGAACAAAAATAGACATTCACCATAAATCTAGTTGGCTTAAACTATCTGATGTAATTCAAGGTTTCAGGTATAAAAGGACAATCTTATCAGGCAGGAAGGGTTTAGGGGTTATCTCCCAGGAACTAGTTAAGGGCCAATTCTTTCCTTGGAATGTAAAGGGCTTGAGGCATCCCAAGCCCACTGAGTTAACCCTTTAATGCACATTTACACAAATATCCTCATTCTTCTAATTAACAGTTCCTTAAGAAGAAGTGTACTGTCTTTATCTCTTTGGCCCTCCCTTCTCTGTTGTACTTGTGAGTCCTCAAAATGTCACTAATTATAGTGGAAAAGCTGTGCATAATATTAGCGGTACATGTATTTCTTAGATGCCATAGTTTTCTGAAGAAAAATTAGACATATAAATGAATCAGTATCATCACTTCCAGTATTCTGTTGAGAAGCTCAATAACAATTCCTAAGTTTTCTTCATATAATGAAATTCATTTGTCCCCGCAAGAACCAGCATTCACTCTAAATTCAATTTTTCTTACTTAATTTCTATTTTGTATCATCACCAGTTTCATAATGTGAGTTTTTTATTTCTTTTTTTAATGGCAGTTTTGTGGTATTTCTGCTCCACTAAAGCTTATGTAATGTTTTTGAGATGACTTAGGAATTCAGTCACCACTTAGAACACCAACGTTCTATACAAATACAATCAAGGTCACAATCATGCCAATGCAAATTAATTTAGGGATATAATTTGCTTTATATATGTAAAGACTGCTTGTATTTTCTGAAATACAAATGTCTGAGGCAAAGTCTCTTTGACTTACAGATATTTTTACATAGCTATGTAAACCATTTGTTAAAAACAAGGCTTAATTCTTTTTTAAAAAATATTTATTTATTTATTTTTGGCTGCATTGGGTCTCAGTTGCAGCGTGCGGCATCTTTCATTGTGGCGCGTGGGCTTCTCTCTAGTTGTGGTGCATGGGCTCCAGAGCGCGTGGGATCTGTAGTTGCGGCACATGGTCTCTCTAGTTGAGGTACGCGGGCTTGGTTGCCCCGCGGTATATGGGATCTTAGTTCCCCTATGAGGGATCGAACCTGTGTCCCCGGCATTGGAAGGTGGATTCTTAACCACTGGACCACCAGGGAAGTCCCAATTTTTTTAAAAAAATTTTTATTGGAGTATAGCTTATTTACAATGTTGTGTTAGTTTCAGGTGTACAGCAAAGTGAATCAGTTATATATATATTTATATGCACTCTTTTTTAGATTCTTTTCCCATATAGGCTATTACAGAGTATTGATTAGCGTTCCCTGTGCTATACAGTAGGTCCTTATTATCTATTTTATATATAGTAGTGTGTATATGTCAATCCCAGTCTCCCAAAGGGCTTAATTCTTAATTCACTATTAATTTTCAGAGTGTTAGGGGATGATTTCATTCAATGAGTGTTTTCTGTTTAGCCCTAGAATGCTTTATAGATTTATAAGATATATTAGTAGTCACAGTTCTTATATAAACACATCAAAATCCACTGTGGCTTGTCGAGTCAGGAGAGTATTTATTTAGAGGAGTAAATAAAGAGCTCAACGTTTCATTGAAAAGTCTGAAGAAACAGGCCCTGGCTGAACTACTTCCAGAACCACAGTGTAAGACCAGGCTCCCAAAGGACCTGCTGCCTCTGCTGGGGGCCATAAAGCTGCTACTCAGGCAGCTGTAACCATAGTTATCAGCACAGAACTCACCAACTCGGCCAGTCTCAGTGCAGGAAAATATGTGACCTGCATCTTGCTTTGCTCGCTTTGTGTAAATCCATTCCAGGTCATGAAAGTCTGAAGTGAGTGCTTTTCTTTCAAAGTGACTCAGTTCTGACGAGGTCCTGCACAAGAATACCTGATGGGTGGCAACTGAATAACATGCAGAATGCTAGCTGCAGGGGAGCTTGGGAAATATAATTTTCCAGCTTGCCTGCTTTGCTATGTTGGAAGGTTGGAACAGGTCCTGAACCAGCAAACAAGCAAACAAAAGGATGGGAGGAGTGGCCCATGCACTCGTATCTCTGTTTTCCTAGCTAGCAAATCACATGCTAAGCTGACAGGATTACCTATACCCAGCAGAGAATGTTATACCTCATAGCAAATACTCTAATTTTCTCCTGTTATTTAGGACCTGAACAGAAAGTAGTTTCCTAAAATGTGTACAACTCCTGATTTCAATCTTGCTTATACTGGTGTGGGATTTTCTTTTCTCTCTGAACAGCACTTGGGGCTCTCTAATAAAGTTGCTTTAGAGATGGACAGTGGGGGCATAGATGATGGAGACTCTGAGATAAATACACTGGAGGCTAATGGAGCGAGGTTTTAAAAAAGTTATCTGAGGCTAATGAAATGATCTACCCTGTACCATTGGCCTTTGGCATTCTTTGGACCTCAGTTCTCCCTGCTACAATTTTGCATACTTCATCCTTTAAATGGGAAAAAAAAATTATTTGGATATTTTTCAAAGTTGTACCCTTAAATCTCTACCTCTCCGTAGGGGAAGCATGGTGGTGCTTTGCCTATTTGTAGATAACTGACTCTGGAACTCTGCCCTTCCATCAAATGTGTGAAAATGTTAGAAAGGAACTTCCTCTGTTTCTAAGTGTGTTAAAGTCTTAATCCCTTGAGGAAAGGCATTGTTGTGTCTTATTTGTTGTCTTTAATATTGAAAAATTTTGGCAACTTATTTAAATTCCCTTGCTACCAATTTCTACTTGGTAGCAGCTGAAATGCCCTGAAAAATGAGTTTGGTCACTGGGGGACAGTTCAGAGAAATGAGTATAATTTCTGTGCTACCAAGAGACCAATAGTAAATATATGTATTAAACTTTATGATGTATTCAATAAAGTATCCAGGAAATTTGGGGGCTAAAATAACATATTTCTTTGGATTCCATTTCTGGGTCTAAAAATTTTACATACTAAAAATACAAATCACTGTGCCGGTTTTGGCAGATTTATCTCCAGCCGTTGTTTATATAAGAAACATGTATCCAACTGAGTTTCACAAATAGACTTGAAGTAATTTAGTTTAGAGCACAAAATTCCATTTAACCAAGAGCGCTGCTGTGAAGGGAAGATGTTACCCATTTTCCAAGTGCTCTCCTGCTGACATTTACACTCTTGTAGCTAAGAGCCCAGTGATGCCTTTACAGCCCAGCTGCAGATACTAGAACTGGCTTTCCAAATGAGCTTGATTATTCAAGTAGAATTATGTGTTCAACTATAATTCCTTTCATTCTGTAATCTTTAGAAAAAATGTGGCACATGAATGAGTAGAGAGGCATAATATCTGAAAAAAAAATTTACACCAGAAGGACTGAGAGTATGAGGCAATTAGAGTAAACCAGAAACTTATTCAACGTTTTGTTTTCAAATAATATCCTTCATACATTTTTCCGTAAATGACATGGTCAAAAAGAACTCATGCACATTTGTATCTTTAGCAACTCAGTCGGTGTGTTATCCTCAGGCAGTTTTTGGTTTCTTTTTTTGATAGAATCTTCTTGAGATGTCAGTTATTTTAAAATTTTCTCACCACCTTTGAACTCATCACCTTTATGAGAAAGTAAATAAAGACTTTTCTTGTCCCCAAAGGTAATATACTTCAACATGGTTTAGAGTAATTATTTGGAATGTCTCTCATATAGGTGGCTGAGATATATCCAGGTAATCTGGCATTTGCTTTTCTCTTTCTATTAGGTAGGTAGCAAAAGCATACTCAGAATATGAGCCCAGAGATACACTAAAATCAAATTCCAGTTATAAGTGATTGTATGTTTAAATTAAGTAATTTGGTTCATTTCCACATCCCCTCTGCTAATGTTTAAGCTAAGAGAGAAGCTGTGTATCATGTTTATTAGTGTGAATATTATGTGTTTCTAAGCATTTGTGCATTTTGAACAACATTTCATGGAACTTGATGACATTAAGGGATTTTCCCCAACAGGTATCAAAATTTATTACAAAGCTATAGTGATTAAAACAGTGTGGCTTTGGCAGAGATTTAAATAACTAGACCAAGAGACCTTCAAGATAGCAGAGGAGTAAGACATGGAGATCACCTTCCTCCCCACAAATACATCAGAAATACATCTACATGTGGAACAACTCCTACAGAACACCTACTGAACGCTGGCAGAAGACCTCAGACTTCCCCAAAGGCAAGAAACTCCCCATGTACCTGGGTAGAGCAAAAGAAAAAAGAATAAACGGAGACAAAAGGATAGGGATGGGACCTGCACCTCTGGGAGGGAGCTGTGAAGGAGGAAAAGTTTCCACACACTAGGAAGCCCCTTCACTGGCAGAGTCTGTGGGTGGTGGAGTGGGGGAGCTTCGGAGCCGTGGAGGAGAGCGCAGCCACAGGGGTGCGGAGGGCAAAGCGGAGAAATTCCCGCACAGAGGATCGGTGCCTACCAGCACTCACCAGCCCGGGAGGCTTGTCTGCTCACCCGCCGGGGCGCGCGGGGCTGGGAGCTGAGGCTCGGGCTTTGGAGGTCAGATCCCAGGGAGAGGACTGGGGTTGGCCGTGTGAACACAGCCTGAAGGGGGCTAGTGCACCACAGCTAGTTGGGAGGGAGTCCTGGGAAAAGTGTGGACCTGCCTAAGAGGCAAGAGACCATTGTTTTGGGGTGCGCGAGGAGAGGGGATTCAGAGCACCGCCAAAATGAGCTCCAGAGACGGGAGCAAGCCGTGGCTATCAGCACGGACACCAGAGATAGGCATGAAACGCTAAGGCTGCTGCTGCAGCCACCAAGAAGCCTGTGTGCAAGCACAGGTCACTATCCGCACCTCCCCTCCCAGGAACCTGTGCAGCCCGCCACTGCCAGGGTCCAGTGATCCAGGGACAACTTCCCCGGAAGAACACACAGCACGCCTCTGGCTGTTGTAACATCATGTCGGCCTCTGCTGCCGCAGGCTCACCCCATATTCCATACCCCTCCCTCCTCCTGGTCTGAGTGAGCCAGAGCCCCCTAATCAGCTGCTCCTTTAACCGCATCCTGTCTGGGTGGGAACAGATGCCCTCAGGTGACCTACAAGGATGGCTCCTAACTTTAGAACCTGGAAATGTTGCTTTCTAAGGAAAAAGGGTCTTTGCAGATGTAAGTTATTAAGCATCTTGATATGAAGAGGCTATTCTGGATTATTTCAGTGGGCCCTACATGCAATCATGAGTCTCCTTAGAAGGGAGGCAGAGGGAGCCTTGGCACACAGAGGTGGGTGTCATGTGGCCACAAGCCAAGGAATGCTGGGGACCACCAGAAGCTGGAAGAGGCAAGAAACTGATTCTCCCTTAGGGTCTCCAGAGGGAAGGTGGCCTTGCTCCTACCATGATTTTGGCCCGATGTTGTTGATTTCAGACTTCTGACCTCCGGAACTGAGAAAATACATTTCTGTTGTTTTAAGCCACTGAGTTTGCAGTAATTTGGCAGCCCTAAGAAACTAATACACCTGGGTCGGAAGACAAGTTGTGTGGTTACTCTACTTTCCCAGAGCTTGAAAGTTATCTGTTCCCATCTCTTACTCCTTGCAGGCTGTCATAGTCACTCCTCTCTGCATCTCTGCTTTGTTCTTCCTCCTCTGAGTGGAACAGACTTTCTTTACTTAATTTGCCAGACCTCCCCAACAAGATTTCCTGGCTCCAAATATACTTGAATCTGAGAAGTCTAGTATCTGAGTCTAATTGACCCATTTTCTCAGTGTGCCAATTCTACTTCCCTAGGGAAGAAAATGAGATTGACTCAAATCTGTCTCCAGATTAATTCCTCATGTGTTAGCTCTATGTTTTTTTTTTTTTTTTAATCCAATCAGTGGTGATGCGTGGTGGGGAGAAGTCATATGATAGAAACATGTTTGATATCAAGGCCTATTTCTTTGAAGATATGTATGTGTGGTGGCTAGTTTAAAATAAGGAAGCGGGGGCAAAAAAAACTCTTCCAAAAGTGTCCACTTGTTAAAAAAAATTAACCCAGTAAATATTAGGCTTTCCAGTGCTCATGAATATTTATTACTGTAATCAAGATCAAAAAGAAGGGTTTCAATTTGAAATTCCTTGGTGGTATTTTTCCTTACATATTTCATGTCTTGAAGTTTTCTGAGCTGAAGTTCAAAAAATACTAATTTCCTTGAAATCGTCTTTGAATATCAAATCAATCATATAATCTTACTTTCATAATTAAAAAGAATTTCTTTGATATTTGTATTGGTCTGTTTGCTTCCTATTATGTCATCATTAACTCACTGAATAGTGTAATCTATTGAGAAATATATTGGAGAGAACTGTTAACTTTAGAAGTTCCTGAACTTCCTTTATATTTCCTTTGAGACAATATAGATATCAACTTCTTTTACTAGTAAGTGTTTAATAAATGGAACTTATCCCTGTTCAGGTCTTCTGTGTACCTTTTCAGAGAAGTCCCATGTACTAAGGGAAAATACATGTGTCTCCTTATTTAGCTATGAAATGTAGCCAGCATGATAGCATATTGTATCCCTTCATGTCTTATCTTCCCTTGTCTTCCTTCTTTGTTTCCTTTACTCTCACCATTTACCTATGCCTCCTAAATAAAGTGTTAACATTTTAATTCTTGCCTCAGATGACCCAGAATTTCTTAAAAACCCAGGCCAAGATGATACCCAATGTCTTTCTTGTGATTGAAGAAAATTCTATCTTTTGACTTTAAGTTATAGTTCCGTTATGTATATCTTTCTGATATGTAAGACTCCAATGGTGGATTTTCATTGCTATATGTTAGTGACCAGGAAAATCAAACACATAATCTAAATCTCCTAGGTATACCTAATTGGATTCTACACCACCTGCTGTCAGACGAAAGAAAGAAAACAATAATAATAATAACAACAACAAAAGTGCTAGCCTAGATAAATAGAGGTTTGAATTTTAATAGATAAGGGGCTCAGGAGCCAAGAAGAAATACATCCAAAAAGGTGTGTAGGGTTCTCTACAAAAATAGGATAAACTCCTTATGTTTTCATACAAAGAAAAACTGTAAGATTCTTAGAGCCTTTATGTTTCTTTGTATGGAAATACATGTACTTTTAAACTTATTTTGTAAAATCTCCTGAGATATTTCAAAGTACTGCAATACCTAGGCACATTTATAAGTAGAATGAAATTTTGGTTTTAAACTGACAGGAATTTGAACTGAATCTAGAAGAAGTCTTACAATATTTTCAGGAAAAAACTCTGGCCTCATGATTTGGAGACCTGAATTGAACTTCTGGCTCTGCTACTCTCTGGCTGTGTGACCCTGGGCAAGTCACAAAATTTTCTCTGAGCTTCAGTTTCCTTATCTGCTGAATGAGGAGTCTCTAGTAGATTTCCCATCTTTAACATTTCTTGTTTTCCTCAGGCCCTCATGACTTCAGGGTTGATGTAATTCTGAATAACTAGCAACTGTACCCTTGAGGTTAAGACAGAATGCACCATCTTTACAGTTGTTGAAGGTAACCTTGTCGTAGCAAGAAAAGAAGATAACAATGGAATGGCAATGACTAATCTGTTAACCAAACCCTACATAACCAAAGTTTATGCCAACCCTTCCATTGTGAGAACTGCGACAGTTTTCCTGATCTGATAATGCAATGGTGGCTAAGCTGAGGGTTCTGTATGCTCAAAAACTTACTGTCTACAATGTTAATGTGCGTGCCAAGGAAGTGTAGTGTTTTGAATGGTTGATTCTCAAATACTAAATTACTATCTGCGAGCTGCCAGACAGTCTGCCCAGAAACTCTGTTTTCCTTGACCAAGGCCAGTGTTTCGTGTTTGAAATTCTAGTAGATTGTATTGGGTGTCATGTTATTCCAATAGGAAATCCTTGACATAGATCTTCTGGGGGTGAGGAAGGCGAGAGTTTGAGGACAGATTTCAGCTTTGCTTGTTGCTGAGTTTGCTTTAGATGATTTATACAAACCTGTGGAGAATGTGATATATATCATCATATACAAGAACATTTATTAGCAGTGCATTATTAAATATTTATATGCACTGCTCACCTTCACATTGACTGCTTTGTCACTTTCTTTATACGTATTTTTTTTGCTATTACTAGTTCCTTCATGTGCTCTGATTAGCTTTAGACAATAGACAATGCTTCAGTAAAAATCTAATCAGAATGTAGTCAAGGAAACAAATAGTTAAGAAAGTAATATAATTTTTGATGTTGTAAGAAGAGTAGTAGAATAAAAATCTGAATATTTGGCATCTAGTATTCATTCTGGGTCCAAATTCATTGCATGATTTCGGAAAAGTTCACTTAACTCTTTGGCATCAATTTCCTTATCTGTAAAATAGGCATTACTGTACCTGATCAATTTTTTTCACAGATTAGTGTGAGGATCAATGGGGTGATTGATGCGGATGCCCTTTGAAATTTAAAAGGTTTTGGTCACATGCAAAATATTTTAGAACCATAGAATTACAAAATTTTGGAGGTGAAAGAAACCTCAGAAAACACCGTTGAGTTGTTCTCAACCCTAGTGTAGAAACAAACTGCTACACTGCAATAGAGTATGGTGGATGAAAAGACTCTATTGCAAACAATAAGCAATAATTTCCATTTTTACCTATGAAGGAGTAGCTGCTATGAGACATTCCCTCCCACTGAAAACAAATGAAAAATTGAAAAACATATGTATGAGACATGTGAATGAGAGTGTGTGGCATATTAGTAGCATAGTAAAGAGGATGTTTGGCAATAGACAGTGGCTTGTTTAATTTCAGTGTAACAATAACTGTAGGAGATAAAACTGGAAGTGTGGTTGATGTCAGATGATGAAGTACTGCAAATCCAAGACCAATCACTAAAAAAAAATTAAATAAAAGAATTATAACACAAAACAATAATGGGGATAAAATAGCATCCTAAAATTACTCATTTAATTCAAAATAATACATGAAATATGGAAAAAGAATAAAAAAACAAATTGTAAAAATCAAAAACAAATAGTAAGAAAGTAAGTTTAGACTCAATGATATTACTAATTACAGTAAAGGTAACTGGTTTAAATGATCCAATTAAAAAGCTTTAATTGGGGGCTTCCCTGGTAGTGCAGTGGTTAAGAATCCGCCTGTCAATGCAGGGGACACGGGCTTGATCCCTGGTCCGGGAGGATCCCACATGCTGTGGAGCAACTAAGCCTGTGCAGCACAACTACTGAGCCCACTTGCCTAGAGCCCGTGCTCCGCTACAAGGGAAGCCACCGCAGTGAGAAGCCCGCGCACTGCAACAAAGAATAACCCCCACTCACCGCAACTAGAGAAAGCCCGCACTCAGCAACAAAGACCCAACGCAGCCAAAAATAAATAAATAAATTTATTAAAAAAATAAAAAGCTTTAATTGTCAGACTGGTTAAAAAAGTAAGACTGAACTATATGTATTGTACAAAAACTCAATCTAAAAATAATAGATTAAAAGTAAAAGACTAGGAAAAATATAGCATATAAATCCTAATTATAAGAAAACTGAAATGACAATATCAAAGTAAATTTCTGAACAAGGAATATTATCAGGGAAAAGAGGGACAGTTTACAATGATAAAGTGTTCAATTCATGAATAAGATGTAGACATCCCAAATGTGTATTTCACTTAATGGCAGAGCGTCAAAATATATGAAACAAAAACTTACAGAACTCAAGGAAAAGAAAGACAAATCCACAATTACAGTTGGCAATTGCAACACACCTCTCTCCTAGTAATTGATAGAAGAAGAAGAATGAAAATTGGTAAGGACATACAAGATTTGGATAATGCTTTCAATAAACACGACCTACCTGACACTTACTGAATACTCCACCCCACAACAGAATACATGTTTTTCAAATGTGTATGTGTATGTTCAGTAAGATAGATTATATGATGGGCCATTAAAACAAGTCTCAATTTCAAAGAATTGGAATCATACAAAGTATGCTCTTTGATGTCAATGGAATTAAATTAGAAATGAATAACAGTAATACATATTTCAAATCCCCAAATATTTGGAAATTAAATTAAATAATACACTTCTAAATAGCCTATGGTCAAAGGAGAAAAATAACAGGAAAAATTTGGAAATATTTTTAACTGAATAAAAATAAACATAGTAAAATCTATAAAATGCAGCTAACGCAGTGACTATAGTGGTCTCGGGAAAGTGACTGAATATACATTAAAAAAATCAGTCACTGTAATTCATCATATAACATGTTAAAGAAAATCCATATGATCAACTTAATAAATGCAGAAAAATTTTTTGACAATTTGATCAACACTCATGACAAATGTACAATTGAAGAGAATTCTCAAAACCTGATAAAGGTCTGACATCATTCTTAATGGTGAAAGACCAAACGCTTTTCTCCTATGATCAGGAACAAAGCAAGACTGCCTGATCTCATCATGTCTATTTTCTGTTGTACTAGAGGTCCTAGTCAGTGAAACAAGGCAAGAGGAAGAAAGAAAAGACATTCAGATTGGAAAAGAAGAAGTAAATTTGCCTTTATTAAAGGATAACGTTGTATACATAGAAAATCCTAAGTGATTTACAGAAAAGCAAGGTCACAGAATACAAGGTCAGTATACCAAAAAATTGTATCTCTATCGACTGACCAAGATCTATTTGAAAACGAGAAACACAAAAAACCATTTGCAATAGCATCCAAAAAATAAAAATGTTAGGGGAAAATGTAGCAAAATATTTAAAATATTTCTGTACACTGAAGACCAAAAGTACTGTTAACATAATTTAAAGATAAATAAATGGGGATTTATATCATGTTCTTTTTTTTTTTTTTTTTTTTTTCTTGCGGTATGCGGGCCTCTCACTGTTGTGGCCTCTCCCGTTGTGGAGAACAGGCTCCGGACGCGCAGGCTTAGCGGCCATGGCTCACGGGCCTAGCCGCTCCGCGGCATGTGGGATCTTCCCTGACCGGGGCACGAACCCGCGTCCCCTGCATTAGCAGGCTGGCTCTCAACCACTGCACCACCAGGGAAGCCCTATATCATGTTCTTGAATCAATATTGTTAAAGTGTCAGTCTAATGAATCTATAGACTCAGTGCAATTTTCACTGGTATCCCAGCAAGTTTAATTTTATAATTTGATAAGCTGATTCTAAAATTTATATGACAATTCAAAGAACTTCTAATAGCCAAAACAATTCTGAAAAAGAGCCAAGTTGTAGAACTTACCCTACCTGATTTCAAGGATTTCTCTAATTCTACAGTAACCACTGCCATGTAGTATTGTCATATGGTGAAACATACAGATTAGTGGAACAGAATAGAGAGTTGAGAAATGGACCACAAATATATGGCCAATTAATTTTTAACAAGGGTGCCAAAATAATCCAATGAGAAAGCAAAGTATTTTCAGTAAATGTTGGAAAAACTGTCCATATTCAAAAAAGTTAAACTCAATTCTTAACTCACACAAATGAACTTGAAATGAATTATAGAAATAAATGTAAAAGGTAAAACTCTAAGACTTCTAGAAGAAAACAGAGAAATCTTTCTGACCCTGGGGTAGGCTATTTATTAAACAGAATACAGAAGTCACAAATCATAAAAAAATCGTCAAATTGAAATTCATCAAATTGAAAATTTCTATATGGGCCAGGAGTTAAATATTTTAAGCTCTGTAAACTTCATGGTCTCTGTTGCAACGTCTCAACTCTGCCACTGTAATGCAATGGAAGACATAGAAGTTATGTAATGGATGGGGGTGGTCATGTTCCAATAAAACTTTATTTACAAAAACAGGCAGTGTGCAGGGCTCATGAGCTGTAGTAAGCTAACACTTGCTCTAGTTTGACACAAACTCCATCTTGAGGCTCAGCAAGATGAATGATTTCCTCAAAATAATAAAATCACTTAATGGCAGAAGCAGGACCAAATCCCAGTTTCTTCCCAGTTCATCCTGTTATACCTTTTTATTAATAAACTTGAAGGTAAGTTTCCCTTCAGCACATAACTAAGCAGTGATGCAACTGTAGACATTCAGGAGTTGACTCAGGTTTTTTCTTATGTTTAATACTTTGATTAATGTCTTTCTCTTCTTAGAAGAAGGCAGAAATTAAAAGTAAGAAATTTTGTATTCTTTTTCCCTTGTATTATTTGAAAGCCTATCCTCATTGCAGCATCATTCACCAGAAGATATGAAAAGTGACTTTATATTCATGTGAACATTTTATTTAAATCTGTCAACATACGGAATCATGGCAGTTATTCATATTTTGACATGATTATTGTGGAGAAAATCACACATTAAGTTGTTACATGAAAGGGAACATGACAGGCATGCATCACAGGATCTTTCTTCATAAAATGAAATTTCAAAGAGAAAAAAACAGAAAAAGATTAAATATGTCTTTGCTTTGTGTCACTTAAAAAAAAAACCCTGCCATGTTCAAATGAAACAAATGCAGGAGTGAACTGCTGTACTATAGTCTTAGGAAGGGAAAATTCTACTTATTGAGACTAGAATAAACCAGATACTATGCAAAGGATTTTATTCATATTTTCTCATTTTATCTTCACAGCATCACTTGTACGTAAGTCTAATTGTCTTTGTTATATGAATGAAGAAGCTGATATTCCAGGAAGTTTAGTAATTTCATAGAGTTTGATGAAGCTGGGAAAAGTGTGGACCCATCAAACTAAAACCCAAGTCTGTTAGACCATAAAATCTGTGCTTTGACATTTGTGCATCTGGGAAAGAAAATGAAACAAACTGTGGAGTTTTATAGAGATCCATTTAGTAAATATGGTCACAACATTAAACAATGAATCAAAAATTCATAATTATATCACAAACACTTGCAATGCCTTTTATTTCACATTATAGAGAATTTCAGAGAGCCTGTATTCTATGAGTTCTTTTATGTTTGTATTCAAGGGGAGGGGAGAAAAAGTAACTACAATACCAAGGGTAATTTTAAGACGTAAGTGCCCTGAACCATTCTTTACTTGGATAAAACATGGATATAGACAATCATTAGGATCCTGCAAAAGTTGGGAGAAATGATCTGAAGTAACCTCTTTCCCCTATTAGTGTAGGTTGAAATAATGAAAACTGAGTAGCCTTGTAGCCTTGGCAACAATTAAATTGTTCCACTGGAGGCATATGGATTTTAGTGGTTTTTATTATTAAGTTAGAAAAGCTCATGAGAGCTCTGCTGGGGCTGAGAGAGTGGGATCATGGGATTATTCCTGCTAGGCTGACCCTTACTTAAAGTCTCCATTAGGGCTTCCCTGGTGGCGCAGTGGTTGAGAGTCCGCCTGCCGATGCAGGGGACACGGGTTCGTGCCCCGGTCCGGGAAGATCCCACATGCCGCGGAGCGGCTGGGCCCGCGAGCCATGGCCGCTGAGCCTGCGCGTCCGGAGCCCGTGCTCCACAACGGGAGAGGCCACAACAGTGTGAGGCCTGCGTACCGCAAAAAAAAAAAAAAAAACAAATAAATAAAATAAAAAAAATAAATAAATAAAGTCCCCATTAATGTCTTTACAAAAATCTTGGCAAGATCAGTTTACTTTTCAGACTTCAGCATCTCTTTGGGACTATTACAGGCATAACTTAAATTCAAGAAAAGCAAAGCAAATACTTTTCCAGTCTGTAAATATGGTTTGAAGGTTTAAAAGTAAAGATGGTCTAGGGATGGAATTTTTAATTATGCTTCTGCAGGAAGTCTGACAGTAAGGCTTTGTGCTGGGAAGTTTAGGGCAAGGAGAAGATGAAATTGACAGTGCCTTGAGCCTGGCAATGGATTTTCCCAGAAGAAATATTGATAATACAAAGCCGTCAAATGGATGACAGTTTCTGAAGTCTGTACAACCAACTTTCCCTGAGTCCTGACATATGGAGCACTGCAGAGACCACATGATGTGGGAATTCCCACATTTCCCCTTTAATTTCTTTTCCTTTTCAGAAACTTTGACAGCTGAGGTTGCAGTAGCTGACCTCTAACTGCTCTTCTGAGGGAGCATGAATGCTGATCCATGGCAGGCAGGGTAGGCTCTTTATGGAAAAGCGCTGTGAGTGGCACTGAGGATTGTAGGTTTGATTGGGGGGTGTGGAGAGAAGGTTCTGTGCTGATTTCTGTGAGGGGCTATTGGTCCTTGATTTATATCTTCAAGGAAGCAGCCTGGTGTAGATAGACATCCCTGGATCCAAGTCTTAGTTTTACCACTGACAGCTGTGTGACCTTGGTCTGCTTTTTTGACTTCTTCAAGCCTATTTCCGCATTTGTCCAAAAAAACCTGTCTTGTAAGGTTGTCATGAAGAGTTAGACTAGTATATGTAAAATAGCTAATCTAGTGCTCAGCACAGGTTAGGCCCCAGTAAAGGCCCTATGTATTTAACCAAATGAAATTCCTGTCATATTTTTTATTTTCAGAAATTCAGTTTCCCAGTTGTTCAACTAAGAGGCACACAGCATGGTCCTAGCACAGTGCTGGGAATTAGAAGATACAGAGGTGAATAAAACCTCATCTCAGCTCCCAGTTAGCACACAGTCTGGTAGGGGAGAGAGGGAAATACAGAACTTCAGATAAAGTAGAATAAATAACACAATGAGGGGAGCCTTTATGACTGAATGTCAATAAGGAAGCAATTTGATTTAAGCTCAGAGGAGCTCTGTTCCTGTGTATTCTTCGGGCAGGAGTGTCTTCTTTCCCTTCTCATTTGAACACCTCTCAGTTTTGGGTTCTCTTGGGGTTCTACCAATCAATGCGTTGTGGTTACAATCCTCTTAAATCCCAAATGCTGAGGAGCAGCGAGTAAGCCTGACACAATTTTTCATCTTTCACGGTGCCTAATGCAGTGCTTCCATGTAGTTAAGCAATGATGCTTAATTAATTAATTCATGAATCCTGCTATATTAAACTTTCTTGGGTGAGTCATTGTTTTTTAATAAAAAAGTCTTTCTTTGTTAAGGTGAGGGCCATGAACCAAGGATCCAGGTAAAGTGTTCTTGGAGCCCACAGGTATCATGAACATGTTAAATTAAAATACAGGGCCTGGGTCTTAGTGTGTTGAGTTGAAAAAACAGGCATGATTCTGATTTACCCTTTGATTAGAGAAGTTAAATACAACATTAATCTTTCTAAATTTAATTTCACATGGAGACCATTAAGATGTCATGATTTGGGAGCTACATGAGTATCCATGCCTTAGATCACCTGGTAATCCAGATCCTCAAATAGCAAAAAGCTATATATCAATATATAGTTTGTCACTATTGGTCAATGCCAATGAAAACAAGTAGATCTCACTTAATATGAATCCTCAACAGCTTTGGTATATTAGAAGCAAATTCAGTCACACACGTGGCTTGATGGAGATTTTAAAGCTGAGCAGGACTTCCCTGGTGGCACAGTGCATAAGAATCCGCCTGCCAATGCAGGGGACACAGGTTCGATCCCTTGTCCAGGAAGATCCCACATGCTGCGGAGCAACTAAGCCCGAGTGCCACATTTTCTAAGCCTGTGCTCTAGAGCCCATGAGCCACAACTACTGAGTCCACGTGCTGCAACTACTGAAGCCCGCGTGCCTAGAGCCTGTGCTCTGCGACAAGAGAAGCCACTGCAGTGGGAAGCCCGCGCACCACAACGAGGAGTAGCCCCGGGTTGCCACAATTAGAGAAAGCCCGCATGCAGCAACGAAGACCCAATGCAGCCAAAAATAAGTAAATGAATAAATGGATAAATAAAGCTGAGCAAATTATATTCATTGCCTGAATCGGTTTGCGAAGGTTGCAGAAGCTTCTTTAGCTAACTTGGCTATGCTTGCTTTACAGTGGCAGTCTCCATGTAGGAGGTGCTTGAGAGTGGCAGTGCAATGGGAAGGGGGTGATGGTGGCTGAGAGATGAGCCCTGAAGTAGCATTTGCACAGCTAGCGCAGTGCTCTTACCTTGTGTGGTTAGGGAGACTGTTGTTAGGGAGTGTGTGACAAAGCTCCTCGCTCTGCTCACCTTGCTACAACGCCGTTCAGTGAAGGTGCATTCTTGGCGTGCTTTGCCCTGAGTGATAGCAAATGATCAACCAGTATTTAGTGAATTCTCACCCCTGTGAGACATCACCACCTGTCTGTGTCTGGATATGTACATGAAGCCATGGTGTTTGGAGACTGATTTAGGTTGGAATGTCAGCCCTTCCACTTAAAAAAATTTTGTATTTTGTGAGTGAAACAAACTATTGGGTACCAGTCAGTAGGGAGCAAGGGAAGAAAATGACATGGTTCTGTTTCCGTGGAGCTCATGCTTTCAGAGGAACGAAATTGCATGGACATCCCATTTCCCTCATTGACAATGAAATAAGGTAACAGGGATTGGCTTACAGGGTTTTTCTGAAGATGGAATAAAATAATATTTCCAAAATAACATGTTCAGAGACCAGCCTGTAGTGGACTCTCAGTGAATGTTAATTGCTGGGCCCATCAGTGTGGCAGTAATTCAGAAAAGGGTGAGACTCATGTGGACTGGAGAAGTCAAGGAAGGCTTAATGGTGAGATAGGGTTTGATGAGGCATTGAGGATATTTCCATCCCCAGAGTGGGGGGTCCAGCACAAAGAAATGTCAGATGCTGGGGTGAAGCAGAGCAAGTCTGCCGGACAGTGAGGCTCCATCCCAGGTTGAGGGAAAAGCTGTGTTGGAGCAGCTGGTAGAGAGGCAGGTTAACCTGAATTTTGGAGGTCCCCGGGGGCTGGACAGGGGAATCCAGACTTGTTCTATGGGTGTTCAAAAGCTATTATGGTTTTCAAAGCAAAGGGCTGGCATGATGAAATTAGCCTTACAAAAACTGGGTCCATAGCAATGAGCTCAACGGATTATTTCCAGAGAGACTCTGGAACCAGGGAGGACAGATTGGATGCTGAAGCACATAACTGAGGATCTTGAATTTAAAGAGCTGTTTAGAACGTTAAGTTTGATTTTTTTTCTTAATTTAATCTTCATTTTGAATCATAAATCCAGCACTAATAAAAAGAATTCAACATTTTTGCTCTCTCAGGGTGTTATATGGAATCCTAGCAAATGGAATTGAATTTTTACCTAACCTGCTGTCTAATACCTTTTGAGACTCCCAAGCTGTATTTCTGCTCTTCTCCACTTGATCTGACACAGTGACAACAATACTTCTTAAAGCTGCTTTAGCCTCCTGGGGAGGAGTGTAATTGATCTGGTGTTCAAATGCTTTCCAGTTTGAAAGACTGGGGAAAACAGAGGTGGCCAGAATGTGCATCTTGGTAAACAGGAAGAAAGAGTCTTCCTCATTTAAATGTTTACTCCTCGATCAGGTGTAGGACTCTATAACTATCAAAACTGACTTGGATTATAAATTTGGAGAGTTCCCTTAAACTTTAGAGACTCACAGAATTTGTAAACTCATAGCTTTCATTTTATTTTTTCTTGTTAAAAGTTAAGATGATACTGCCAATCTAAGTGTCAGATCAGTTCACGGAAAAGTGGTCCTCAGGATTTTTAAGGTTAGGGAATTGTTAGGGCAGTTACAAATGTCCTCTAAACCTGGCTGGAGCCACGCTTGGCACTTTGTCTTCACTGTTGCTGGTCTGAAAGTGGTTACCTTGATTCTGTTCTATGATCAGGGGCTTGGGTGGGGCAGTAATGGCTCCTGGAAAAGGAAAGCAGCTGAATTTAAAAAAAAAATTTTTTTTTCAGTAGGGGAATTTCCCTTTACCCCCAACAGCTTAGTATATTTTCTGGCAAATCTTCTCTGGGTTCACTGCAGGCTAACCTTACTGACAACCAGGAAAACTAAAAAGAATGGCAGGACTCCTGAACTGCAGCTCCCTGGATGCGTATGGTGTAACCCATCTTTTACCAACTGTGTCTGTGTCTAACCCTTTAATGTGTCTAACTCTTTACTAAGACTTTTAACCCTTTAATTTCTGATTATAGAATTTTTTTTGGTTAAATAAGTCTAGAAAATATGGGAGGGATGTAAGGAAGGAAATAAAACTTATAATCCTCACATCCAGGTATAATTATTGCTGTATTGGTATATTTTCAAAATATTGCATATTTGGAATTACTCTATATAACTTCTACACTTTGCTCTTTCACTGAAATTCCTATCATGAGCTTCTTTAAAAACTCCTTTCAAAACGTGATCTTAGTGGCTGTGGAGTGTTTTGTTGAAATACCATAAATTTATGTAACTATCACTTTAATCAGTTATTTATTGATAATATTCTTTTATAGAATCAGAACTTCCTCACTGTGCCTTATCATTGAATATATCTACATGAACATATGACCATCATATTCACTTAGGGTGACTGAAACTCCCTTTTGTACTGGTGAAGACATTTTGGTATCCTGTTTCCTTGCAAAATGTAACAGAGAAGGGACTACCGAAAGCGCACCCTATTGGAGGTATGATAAGTACCTAAGGTCCAATCTACCACACAGAATACTTTGATTCTTCTACTTTGATTCCCTGCCCACTTTTTCTGATTCATTCCCACGTCTCTGGTTATCATGGGGAAGGCATTTTGGACAATATGACTTTATAACCTGGCCACAGTCCATCGTCCCAGACTTGGGTACCTGATCAAAGTAGGGCCAATTAGCATCTTGTTCTAAGACTTTGGACTAAAGCTGAGAGATACCTTTGATGACTGACTGATAATCGAAGCCATAAGAGATGCTACTTCAGGGCTGCTGGTGGCCACGTTTACTGCCATATGGACAAGAGAAGGAGAGAAAGCAGTTGAGAGACAGTGTGAAAGTGAGGGCGAGAGACTGAACAACAGGAGAGAGAGAGAAATGAAACAGATACACAGGGGTTAGCAGCGAAGAGCTATGAGAAATGAAGAAAGATATTAAATAACTGGCACTTAAATAACTGATTTGAGCTACTCCACAGACCTTGGCTCTCATGAGAATACTAGGGATCCTTATTATAAAAGTTCCCTCCCTCCACTTTATTTAGTTCAAATCGGTTTTCTGTTGCTTGAAATTAAAGTCATCCTCACTCTTAAAACTCTGCCTTCCCTTTTCCTTGGAAAAATTCTCATCTAGATCCTTCTGTTATTTTTTGGTCTTATTTAAAAAAATTTTTTTTATTTCTTTGTTCTAGAGAAGGAGCTTAGGAAATAAACGAAAAAAGGCTGTAGGGGAGGTAAAACATATCTTTAGAGAAGGGATGTGAAGTCTGTGAAATTTCAGAATGAAAGTGTTGACTATGAACCTGCCTACCTGGAGAATGCTATATTTGCCAGTTTAACCCAGAAAATTCCTCCAGAGACCCTGAAGCATACTGGGACCATACCTCCTGAGATGTGGTATCATATTCTAATGAAGTTCTTTAAGTATACTGCCTAGAGTCATTAGGCTTTCAACAAACCAGATTTAACAAATTCTGCTTAAAGAAGAATACTATGATGTGGTGAACATCTACAATGTGTAAATCACTGTCCTAAGTGAGCTTAAGGTCGCAAAGAAACTTAAAAATATCTTGTGCTCAGAAAGAGCATATTCTGTTGTTAATATAGAACAACAGTAGTGCACATGTGTGTACACCTGCTTGTGCTATGGGGAGATACTACACAAAGTACTTTACAGTTCTTATTTTTCCTCTCCTTTCCAACAGCCCTTCTTAGCCTAATTATAGAAAACTAGTGCTCATCTAAGTTAAGAAATGTGCACAGTTGTGAGGTTGAGATTGGACTCAGCTCTGTGCATCCTCAAAGCCCATGTTCTTCACACTGTCATATGATTTCACTCCCTCATGCTGTCTCCCCATATCTACTTAGGAAATAAAACATATGCACATGACAATGTGACCAGTACAAGAAAACAGGAACCCCATACTCAGAACCAGGGTAGGAGATGCAGAAAACAAATATCCCAGTGATCCAGAGTAGAGTGAATCCCCTGAAATGGGGTAGTTATGGACCCCTCTATGTATGAGGTGGGGCTTGAATTATTCCCTTCAGGAGGGAATATGCTTGGACACTAGAGAAAAGTGTGCAGAGCCCTCTTGGGTACTGGAGGTTGCTGGAAATGCTGTGATGAGATAGTGGCTTCTAGGAATTGTGTCAGTCTCACAGTTGATTATTTATGGGTTTAGCCAGGGCAGGGCCACCAGTCACTTTTATGGGGCCAACAAAGCCAACTGCCAATGGATTTATTTAATGATCTGCCCAAGGAGCCTGGGAGATTAGGGCAGGCTGGTGAAACCCACACAGACCTTTAGTTCTTATCTGCAAAGCTAATTAGGCTCTTCACAGCAAATTAAATTTTTCATTTCCCTATACACCCTATTTCATATTAGACAAGTGAGAGTGTTTAAATAATTGCAATTTCAATATCTTGGAGTACTTCAGGACTAAAGCTCACTGCATGTTTTCAGTCCTTGCTTTTCTCCTAAGAACAATATAAAGATTCAATTTATTAAGATCTTCATCAACTTAAGTACTTGGCTTTGAAGAAATGGTAGATTTGCTTGAAAATAACAGGGTTTCCTGCATCAATTGTAGATCTCAGTGGGTATATGTGGCATAAACTCCTCTGTGAGTACTGTTCTAGGATGAACTATTATGTAGATAGTTCAAGGTGGATCTAAGCAGGGGAACTGTGCTCTGAATAGATTCATTTTTTTCCCTATTTGAGACACAGAAGCCTTTAAGAGAATATTTTTGATAAAATCTTTGTGTTAATGAGCAGTGACCTAAATATTAGGTCCCTGACGATTGGCACACATGGGATTTATTTTATGAAGAAAGGTGTTGAGGCTCTGCATAAAGTAGGTGGTAATCAACATGAAACCATTGGTGTAAAACCCACAGCATAAGGCATGAATATTCAGCTTCTTGGTTTGGGATTGCACAAAGCCTGGGATGTAGCAGGGGCTCATCAAATGTTAGATTCTCAAGCGTATATTCCTTGCACCACTCACTTGCCAATTAATCATCGTCTGTCTTGTGCCCTTGTTGATCCTGTCTTATTGTGTTTTGTTGAGGCAGTATTGCAAAGTGGTTAATGTATGCCTGCTTAGAATTCTGACTTTGACTTTTATGTGCTGTGTGATTTATATAACTTTTCTATATCCCATTTTTCTTATTTATTTTTTCCAGCTTTATTGAGATATTATTTTCACATAACATATGTAAGTTTAAGTTGTACAATGTGATGATTTGATATGCATATATATCATGAAATGATTCCTACAATAAAGTTGGTTAACACCTCCATCCCTTTATATAATTACCAGTTTTTTTTGTGTGTAGTGATAGCATTTAAGATCTACTTTCTCAGAAACTTTTAGGTACATAATATAGTATTGTTAACTATAGTCACCATTCTACACATTAGATCTCAAAACTTATTTGTCTTATAGGTGGAAGTTTGTACCCTTTGGCCAACAACTCCCCATTTCCCCCACCCCCTATCCTCTGGCAACGACCATTCTACTCTTGGTTTCTGTGAATTTGGCATTTTTAAATTCCATATATCAATGAGAACATATACTATTTGTATTTCACCGTCTCAGTTACTTCACTTAGCATAATGCCCTCAAGGTCCATCCATGTTGTTGCAAAAGGTAGGATTTCCTTCTTTTTTTGTGGCTGAATAATATTCCATCGTACAGGAATAAAGATGCACATGTAGAGAATGGACTTGAGGACACGGGGAGCGGGAAGGCTAAGCTGTGATGAAGTGAGAGAGTGGCATGGACATATATACACTACCACGCGTAAAATAGATGGCTAGTGGGAAGCAGCTGCGTTGCACGGGGAGATCAGCTTGGTGCTATGTGACCACCTAGAGGGGTAGGATAGGGAGGGTGGGAGGGAGACGCAAGAGGGAGGGGATATGGGGATATATGTATGCATATAGCTGACTCACTGTGTTATACAGCAGAAACTAACACAGCATTGTAAAGCAATTATACTCCAATAAAGATGTTAAAAAAATATTCCATTGTACATGTACACCACATTTTCTTTATTCATCTATCAGTGGACACCTAGGTTGTTTTCGTGTCTTGGCTGTTGTGAATAATGCTGCAATGAACATGGGGGTGCAGATATCTCTCTGATATAGTGATTTCTATTTCCTTTGGGTGTATACCCAGAAGTAGGCTTGCTGGTTCATATAGTAGTACTATTTTTAATTTTTAAAGGAACCTCCATACTGTTTTCTATAGTGACTGCTACAATTTATGTTCCCACAAACAGTGCACAAGAGTTCTTGTTCTCCACATTCTTGCCAATACTTGTAATCTCTTGTTTTTCTGATAGTAGCCGTTCTAACAGTTGTGAAGTGATATATCTTTGTGGTTTTAATATGCATTTCGCCGATTATCAGTGATGTTGAGCATCTTTTCATTTACCTGTTGGCAATTTGCACGTATTTTTTGGAAAAATATCTATTCAAGTCCTCTACCCATATTTTAATCATTGTTTTTTTAAATTTTGAGTTGTATGCATTCCATATGTGTTTTGAATATTAGCTCCTTATCAGACAAATTGATTGCAAATATTTCCTCCCATTGTGTAGTCTTTTCATTTTTCTGATTTTTCTCTTTTGCTCTGCAGAAGCTTTTTAATTTGATGTAATCTCACTTGTTTATTTTGACTTCGTTGCCTGTGCTTTTGATGTCATATACAAAAATTTGTCATCAAGATCAATGTCAAAGAGCTTTATCCCTATATTTATTTTCTAATTTTCAGTTTTGTCTTTTATACTCTTCTTTAATCCATTTTGAGTTAATTTTCTGTGTACAGTGTAAGGATCCAGTTTCATTCATTTGTATGTGAATATTGAGTTTTCCCAGCACCACTTATTGAAGACACTATTCTTTATCCATTACATGTTCTTGGCTTCCTTGTTAAATATTAGTTGGCCATCCACGTATGGGTTTATTTCTGGGCTCTTTATTCTGTCCCATTGGTCTGTGTGTCTGTTTTTTTATGCAAATATCATACTGCTTTGACTACTGTAGCTTTGTAGTAAAGTTTGAAATCAGGAAGTGTGATTCCTCTAGCTTCGTTCATCTTTCTCAAGGTTGCTTGGGTTATTTGGGTCTTGTGTGACTCCATGTGAATTTTAAGGTGTTTTTTTCTATTTTTGTGAAAAAGGCCACTGGAATTTTGATAGCAATTGCATTGAATCTGTAGATGGCTTTGGGTAGGATGGACATTTTAATTATACTAATTCCTCGAATCCATGGACACAGGATATCTTTCCATTCATTTGTCTTCTTCAGTTTCTTTCATGAATGTCTTGTAATTTTCAGCATGTATATGGTTCACCAACTTGGTTTAATTTATTCCCAAGAATTTAATTAATTTTTGATGCTACTGTAAATGGGATTGTTTCCTTCTTTTTCAGACAGTTCATTGTTAGTATATAGAAACACAACTGATTTTTATATCTTGCAATTTTACTGAATTCATTTGTTCTAATAGTTTTTTGGTGGGGTCTTTAGCAATTTCTGAATACAAGATTATATCACATTCAGAGACAGTATTACCTCTTCCTTTCTGGCTGGGATGCCTTTTTGTTGCATTTCCTTGCCTAATTGATCTGGCTTGGACTTCCAGTGCTATGTTGAATAGAAGTGTGAGAGTGAACACCTTTGTCTTGCTCCTGGTCTTAGTGGGAAAGTTTTCAGTCTTTCACCATTTGGTATGATGTTAGCTGTGAGTTTAAGCTTCATTTTTTTCTTATTTATAAAATGGATTTAATAATGGCTTTTACTTTATAAGGTTATTGTGTCAATTAAATAACTCAGTACATCTAAAGTCATGCAAAAATGGCTGGTGTATAGTCAATAAACGTTAATTTTCTTTAGTAATACTTCATATAAAAAAGTGATATTCTTGTCTTTTTAACCAGTTTGTAAGTTTATTGACTATGGGAATTGTGCCTTATTTAATCTAGTATTCTTTATAGTTTCTGGCATAATAGTCAAACAATTTATTTTTAGAACATTTATGTATTATATATAAGTATATATGTAATAGATATATTTTAAATTATGCATGGTAAATTGAACACATATTTGGATATTTTTTTTTCGTTTGCATGAGAAATTTGTCATTGAATATGAGCTCCTGTGTGAGGAGAATATGATAGGTCTCTTTCAAACTCATGAATCCAGTGGGACTTCATGGTAAGTTGGCCCCCTAACCTCAGGCTAATATAATAATTTTTGACTTTAGAGTTCTTTTATATCTGTTTTAGTGCTTGCCCATTTGGTGAATAAAAGAATGCCTGTATGGTCTGTACATGGTTCAGTAATGGTGTTCAGATACAACACAAACATTTTGGAAATTTTAAACAAAGATATATTTTATTGTCTTTTCTGAGCATCTGGGAATTTTCTAAAGGAGAAGACATTGGCATGTAGCAATGTGCTACTTTGTGAATAAAATGAGACCTGCAAGTAGCAGAGGGCAACTTTTATGTGCTTAGGACCAAATGTAGTTAAGATTAATGGCCCAGAGAAAGCAAAACCACAGGGAATAATGCAGGTTTGATAAAAAATCATTGCACGTATTTCTCCGGAATACTATGAGCATGACTCAACTTTCTGACTCCAGCCTTCATTTGAGATAAAATAACCACCTTGAGGGCTTCCCTGGTGGTGCAGTGGTTGAGAGTCCGCCTGCCGATGCAGGGGACGCGGGTTCGTGCCCCGGTCTGGGAGGATCCCACATGCCGTGGAGCGGCTGGGCCCGTGAGCCATGGCCGCTGAGCCTGCACATCTGGAGCCTGTGCTCCACAACGGGGGAGGCCACAACAGTGAGAGGCCCGCGTACAGCAAAAAAACAAAAAAAAAAAACAACAAAAAAAAACACCCCACCTTGCCAAGAAGTATCTGGGTTCTTCTCCACTCTACCAACCACATTTTGTCAGTGTGAGTGGGGTTACAAGACACAGGTTTAGGGTCTTAGACAGTGGGATCAAGAATGCATCATGGGATTAAGAAAGCACAGCAAACTACATGTTATAACTAAAATATAGATATAGGCAATACGTGTTCACTTTAAAAAATTCAAAGAAAATGATTTCTCCCTCACCTCCTTCATCCTTTTCTTGCTGCTTTCCTTCTCGTCCTATTCTAGATTTTTTTTTTTTTTAAAATTTTTATTTGTACTGGGAGTCTGTTAAATTTCCATAGCTGGAACGGACCTTGAAAATCATCCAGTTAATTTTCCTCGGATCAATAAGGAAACAGACCCAGAAAAACATAGCCACTTGTTCATGATCTTACATTTAACTTGTCTCAGAATAACGCTGAGAAGTTTCATCTTTTGTCTCCAGTTTTCATTTTCCTCTCCTTGTTGTTCATTTTGGTAGCCAAGTGGTCCAGAGAATCAATTAAACACTGAATCCCTTTCAGAGAACATTCTCAACTGGTTTGCCTGGTGTATGTTTTCTTCCTTGTCTCTATTCTTATGACTGACACCTTTGAGGATCCCCTGAGCCTGTGGGCTCGTATTTTCCTGGCTTATTCCTAGCTCCTTATCTGACCTGCACTGTGGCCTTTGCAGAGTAAGCCTCTTCGCTTGCTGGGCCTGTTTCAGGAGTCAGTCAGGTGGTGAGAACTTCCATGGTTACAGGGATGTAATGGTCTCTTAGTTACTTCTGGTGCTGCAGTACAGAGGAAGGGAATAATAAAAGCTGAGGTGAAAGCACTAAAACATTTATGTTCAGATTTTTACTTGATTTGTTGGTGCTACCACTTTCACTTCAAGTCCTTGGATTCAAAATACTATTTCTGACACTCATGTGTCATTATGTAAACACCAAAAAGGCTGCTTTCACAGTGACTTCAAGCCAACAAGTAGGTGACAGTACACGAGAAAAAGCAAAATTAATTAACAGATTATTTATCTGCCACATATTTACACAGATTGGATCCCTGTAAGTTCAAATGCTTTGTTACATTCTCAAAGGAGCACTCAGGATATTGGAATTTTGTCTCTGTCCCCCTAAATCCAGTCTCCTTCATGAAACTTCCTTGAACACGCCATGTCAACATGATTTCTTCCCTTTCTTGAACCTGTTCGTTTTAGAGCTCTTGGATCCTCTGTGTAAATCATCTCAGGTTGACAGAATCACTTTATGTGATCACATTTTTTCCCAAACTAGACTCATTTAAGAATGGTGTCCTTAAGAATGGTGTCAACAAAGCACCTAGCACAGTGCTTTGCATATGATGGGTACTTGATATACATATAAAGGGTATGGACTTTACAAGTCACTTAAGCATGTCAAAATACCTCATTTCTTTATTTTCATGTAACTGAAGTTAATATCTGTTAATGGCTATTTGGTCTAGTGGCAGAAACTTAATCTTACACAACTCAGATTAATGTCAGTCCCTTCTGAGTTTTCTCAGTCAACTCAACCCCACTCCCCCTCCCCTGAGAAGATGGAGACTTGAGGGAGCAACTTATGTAGTGCTACCCTCTTGATAAGAAATGGTCTTCATTCGCTAGCACCTGTCTTTGCTGGCATCTGCTGCTAATGTACAGCACTTGGTTTTCTTAGTGTTAATCCAAGCTGGTAGCCCCTGAAGACTGGGAACCCAGTTAATATCAAAATCACATGGTCCATGTCACATCAACATCCATGGTGCCTTATGGAGACAACAAAACCCTTATGGAACCCCCGTGTTCAAGAGCGTATTCACTCGACTCTTGCAATTGTGGTAAAATTTTAGTTCCTTTTTGGGGATGCCTGAGGTTCCCTGCGAAGCTAGTACAGACTCACCTGTCACAGAACCCTATGTAACCATCTACACTCTTCTATGCTGTGGGGTGGTACCATAGGAAATTAAATAGGACTTGGTGTCCTTTTGGTGCTCCAGATCTCCTATTCTATACCGTGCATGGTGCTATGAGGAATTCCATAGAGCTTGGGGTCCTCCAAGAGTTCCAGGTCTTCTATCCTGTGCTGTGGTGTTATGAAGAACTCTGTAGGGCTGAGGGTCATTTAGGAGTTCACATCCAGCAGGCTGTGCTACCATATTTACTATATTCCTGTCATACATACCATGCAGGTGATGGGTATTCTTTTTGAGGCTTTCCACTCCTATACATCAGGCCTGAGTGTATCTTTTTAATATACTATGTTGAACTCTCTTCTGTCCTTAACTAACTCACTGCATCTACCCAGCTTAGAGTTTTCTCTCAATGGTGGATGTTTGGGTGATAAAGAGTAGGAGTGAGGTGAGAGATTGACTCCATTCTCAAGGGCTGTAGCTGTGCAGATTTATTTGTGGAGGGTAAGCATAATTTGGTTGCAGAGACAACTCCATCCTTACCCATGCTGATTATACATTGTGTTATGTATTACATGTACTATATATTATATATTACATATTGATTAATCTCCCACCATAATATTGATTATGTATAGTAAATTAACATTCGATCATTTTGAAAAAATTATTTACTGAGCATACACTGTATGCTAAGCCCTGTTCTAGGAGCAGGGAAGATACAAAATAAAATAACTATTGTTTATGATCTCTAGAACTTAGTCTGGAAAGAGGTCAGTTACATTATAATGGAGCAAGTACTATTATAAAGAGATTATATTGTACTACGGAAGCACAAGGGAGGAAGGGACTATTTAAGGATGTCAATAAAGGCTTCACAGATTTGTCCGTGAGTCGCAAAATACGTAAATGATATTTACAGGAGGTTTGAAGGTTTTCAGGGCTGATCAAGGAAAAAGAGATGACCACAAGAAAAGTGTATTCAGGCAATACTTGGACAGGTTGGCATCAGCAGAAGTTGCTCACAGGAGGAGTGCATCAGAGGCTATAGCACAGCGATGGTGGGGTCCTGGAGGCGGTGGGTGAGTTAGAGGGGAATGGGGTGGGTGGGTGTAGGATGGAGTGGGATAGTGGCGACCATCCAGAGGGGAGAAAGGCAAGGGAACTCCTGGGAAAGAGGAGTGTTGGAGAGGGGACATGTGTGTCCAGGTGATATTGCTCAGCTGCACAGGAGGGAGTCCCTGGGTCTGAGAGCTCCAAAGGTCAGCGAGGCCTTGGGTCTTTATAAACACAGTGTTTACCTTATCTGTGGCTAGCAGATGGTGGACAGAGTTTTGCAGGGTGTACAAAACAGCAGTCTCTAAATGGCTAAAAATCTGCTTTTATGGGCTATATTTTAAAAACTTGGATGTGTAAAAATTTGAGTTTGATATGGCAAGCTTTTGAGCTAATGGGTCTTAGCCTTGCTGTAAAGAAGTAAACAACCTAGGGGCCCCCCCTATAGAGGCCATCATTGGGCCACTTATATGACAGTCTTTCAATAGGCAGAGGGATATTTTATATAGAGGAACTCCACATTCAAAGATCTTGAGGAGTGAGAGTATAGGGCATGACTGAGACAACCTCAGTACCTTAGTATGGTTGGTGTGTAACTTGTACGGAGCAGGTGGCGTTAGCAGTGGGCATTGGAATATTAATCAGTGCTCAAAGGGAGAGGGCATTTTTAGCCATAGTAAGGAGTTCCAGCCAAGTATGTGGAAGCAACCTCCTGTTGGATGCGCAAAGGAGGGATATATATATACACAAACACATGCATGGATGGGTTTCTCTTGTGCCAAATAGTGAACGTATCAGACATGGCTTTGTTGTGTGGGAAATTACCTTCATGCGAAAGTAACCTCTAAACGCATTACCAGGCAGGGTATCCCAGAAGTCACAGAACAACAGAAAAGCTCACAGACAAAGTTAAGATGCTTGAATCTTGATATATTGGCTCACTGAATAAATTTAAAATGGTGAGAAGCAAGGGGAAAGATGGCATAGGTTAACACGCTTAGGGTAAGGTGAAAATGAGTGGAAGGACCATCCTGCTTGTATTCTGGGGTATACAATGTTCATATATATATATATATATATATATATATTTTTTTTAATATTATTTATTTATTTGGCTGCATTGGGTCTTTGTTGCTGCATGTGGGCTTTCTCTAGTTGTGGCGAGTGGGGGCTACTCTTCGTTGCAGTGCACAGGCTTCTCATTGCCCTATTGTCACCAAATCGAATTGTCTAATATTTTTCCCAGCAGTACAATTATGAAAGTCAATGAATGTATTTTTCAGAAAGAAATAAGAATTCTCAATTGTCATTCAGCAGTATCAGATTATAAATTACAACCAGACTTCTCTGAGACGCTAAACTGTCACCAAATTACATTTTTATGTATACACCTTAAAATATATTTATACAAAATCATAGGTAGATTTATGTTTCCATTTGTCACCTGGCTTTGGCTGTTCCTTTCATCCTTGTGAGCTGCTTTTCTTTCAACTCTATGCTAACCTGTTCACAATCCCATTACCTTTCCCATCTTTGACAAAGAATCTGGTCACATAAAACACAATATAATTTTTGGAAATTTATTGAAGATTTTTGGAGTCAAAATCAGGGATAAAATTCAGTTCACATAATTTTATCCCTCTTCCCATATCTGCAGGTAGGCTGGGCTTTGAGTAAGGCAGGGACCAGTGGGATGTGGCTCCAAACCGCTGATTAGGGCAAGGTCAGCTCCAGGTATTTCTCATTTGCCTTGGTCCAACAGCAAGACAAGGTAGGCTCTTTTCATGTTGATAGCGGAAGTGCAGGAAAGGGCAAGTAGAAACATGGGGTGTCTCTTAAAGCCGAGTTTCAGAACAGGCACAGGTCACTTCTGCCCATGTTCCATTGGACAAAGCAAGTCATTTGGCCAAACCCAACATCAGTGGGCCTGGAAATATACTTCCCTAGTGGAGGAACTGCAAAGTCATATTGTAAAAGGTGAGGATAGAAGAAGGAGTTAAATTTTTTGAGAAAACGATGCAATCTACCAGAGAGGAATTCGTCAAATTAAGCCTAAAGCTAAGGCTTCTATAAAGGACTTTAACAAAGATTCATATCCAGTTTTAACATGTGCTCTGTATGGTACAACCTACTGATATTCGCTTTACATTGCTAAGTCTTGGTTTACTGCTTCAAGTTATGGTAAGTAGGTGGTATTTTGTAACTAGTGGATGTGAGTTTTTGAACTCGCCCCTGATCGTCTAGAGCTTCTGGTGTTTAGATAGTCTCTACTTGCTGGCTCTCACTTCCTACCTGCCGTGCATTTCCTTCTGTTATAGAAATTTGTATCTTTTTTTTTTTTTTAAACTAAAACTTCCTGTCCATTCCTTTCCATTTGCTCGAGGAAAGCACTACTGGCACCGAACCCATGAAACGGCCTTTCAGGTTGAGTAGAGATTCTCTTTTATTTTCTTGTTGATTTGTGGCCTGAAAAAGTAAGGAAGAATTCAGAACACTGCCTGTCAATATCAAATAAAATTTTGTTTTACTTATAAAACCAATAAACCTGAGACCCCACATACTGTGAGATATCTTTTATTCATTTATACTCGACACAGCATTTTAAAAAATATATATACACATGTATGTACATACATTCACACACACATCTTATTGTACCATATGGATAATTGACAGAAGTCCTCTGTGTTGAGTTGTGTGTAGGTTGTTTTTCTGTATTTTAAGTATTAGATTAAGAAAACAAACATTTCTTAGCAGTAGCATTATCAGCTTTCTCTTTATCTCCATCCGTAAAAATGCCTGACTTTCAAGGAAATCAAGTCCAATAATACCAGAAATAACGCAATAATTCCCATGCAGGATGTATCACACCCATCTTCTTAGTTGTTCAAAGGCCTTCTCATGTTCAGGTTTAGAGTCTACTCTTAGAATGTGAGAGGCTCTAGGTCTTGGAAATTTGGCCCCAAATGAATATAGCTTATTCATTCACTAAATTCTTTTCAGCAAATACTTCTTGACCAGCTCATATTTTTCCAAACAAAGATATGCATTGGGTGCTACAAAAATGAATAAAGCATCTTGAGGATCTTACATTCTAGTGGGGAAGTTGACTAGAAATAAAACGTAAGTAATTATAATGATATGATATGCTCTGTTCCATAGGTATAAGTCCAGTGTTTTGAAGCGATGACTCTGGAAGAGTTGCAGAAGTCTTTCCTGCTTCATTTTCCAGTACCTCATACACGGTGTCGGCCTCGCAGAAGAATATGAAAGAGATTCATTGTAACTGTGGTTCAGTGAGGAGACGCATCTGAAGGCTGGTCCTGGGGAAAATTTTCTGGTAAGTTCTGAGGAATGGCTTCTATCTGCCATTCCATTTATATATGGAATATAAAAGGTAAGGCAATTTTTAAATTCAACAAACATTTACTGTGTGACTGTTGTGAGCTCGGCATCATTCCCATTCTTGAGATACCTCAGTGAACAAAATAAATCTCTTCTTCCACAGAAGTTGTGAAGGAGACAGTGAACAATAAATGTAATAAGTAAATGAGAAAGTATGTTGGAAGATATTCCTCAAGGAGTTACTCCTTCTACACCTCTTGGGGATTAGATAATTTCTTAGGAGATCTCATAATAATTGGAATTCCTTTCAATTGCCTTGTTCTGTTAGACTGTGCTTTCTTTGAATCAGCAGGACACAGAGAGCAGATACTGTGGTGCTCCAGTTCTCTTTGGGTTGCACGTTTTGTAATGCTTGCTTGCTTATGTGTGTTTTCCCCCTAACTATATTATACGCTCCTTGATGGAAGAAACTATTTCAGTTTTTATATTTCTGGAACCCTTTACAATGAATGCTAAGGAAAGTCTTGGTGATATTTACAATGAGTCTTGTAGGATGAATGGGCATGTAGGTGCAGTAAGGATAGATGAATAGGATGTGAAAGGGTGGGGAGAAAAGATCTCATGGAGTAGTTGAGGGACAGCAAGAAATGTAATGAAAGTTGATCTCTCACTCAAAAACTTCTTGATGTTCCTGTGATGTAGAAAAGAAAACAACTGGAGTAACTTTTTTAAATGGGAGAAATTAAGTGGATAGGTTCCTATTTCATTCTTAATGTCACAGTGACCCCCATGACGCATAGTTCATCTTTCTCTCTATGACGAGCCAGCCTTGTCAATTTATCTATCACCGTACAGAATTAATCATGTTCAATTTATGTGCAAGGTTTGGAGTTTTCTTAGAAGTTATGTCTTACCTGAAGGAATCTGTGCCCTTGAAGTCCTTGAAACAGAATCTTAGACTTTGCTTGCAATCAGTGTCACTCGTGCTTGGGTTTGATGAAGTCCGTCTTGGGCGGAGCTGCTCTTAGTGTCATGGTGGTCTCCTGAGGCTTTGATCAAATAAATTCTTCTCACTTCTGGCTCTTCAGTTGTTTAACTTTGCAAGGGATTATTTAGCATCAGGAATGTTTAACTAATTTCACCGGAGGTAGGGAACAATTCTTGTTTTCCTCGAACCCTCTGGGGTCCTGCAGAATGGAGATGCTGTAGAAAGGGAACAGGACATTATTATTTATAATGAGTGAGGGTGTGGAGGGATACAAGTAGGGCTGCATGTCACTATGATGTAAAGATAATTAGTGAAACATCTGTAGCCTGGGCAATTCGTCTAGCGTTACACAGAGGCTGGCTGGAAGGCCACACAGCGTATTATACAGAGTCCTGGAGGACCACTAAATGGAAACGGCAGCACTTCTGTGTGAGAAGAAGTGAGATAACTTGTTATGCAAGACAAATAGTGAAAGGAGCCTAAGCAAATGGCATGAAAAACATCGCTCTTCTCTTGAATGAAGTATTAAAAATGCAAAAGGCTGGGAGTGCATATTTTCTTTCACTGCAGCTTCAGTTTGAATACATTTGAGACTTTTCCCCAAGCACCTGCTCCTTCCTGCCTTTCCCACTGCCCTCCCCACTGGGGGAAGAAAAGGCCCAAACAAAACATGGGACACGTTGATTGGAAACAGTTCCAACAATCAGATAGGAATAAATGAAGGAATAGCGGAGTGAAGCCATCTATAAACATGTAAGTGAGCAAAAGTGGTAATTTGGAGACAGCAGGAATGATTGAGTTTGTGGGTAGAATAAAGAGAAAGTAGAATTTATAAGGAGAGTACACAGAGCTTGTTTCAATGTGAATGTTTTCTTGGTGAGATGATTTTGGGAGATAAATCAGAGATGGCTCAGACATTCACAGGATCTCCAGCCTTTGTGAGGCAGGGGTGGAGGTGGATTGAAGATCAGGCTGTGTTTCCCTTAAGTACCAGCTAATACTGTCTAACCCCGTATCCTGCATAATCACGGGCGGCCTGGTTATGCCTTGAACATTACCAAAAATCACTGGGGAGCCCTGACATGGTCCACGAATCTGTCTTGGATGTTGTTGTTCCTCTCTTCAGGTGTCTGCTCTGGGCTTCTCCATTGATCCCTTCTAGCCCCGTTCTCTGTTGCTACAGCTCTCTCCAAGAGGGCCACCCTTCACCTTGTTTTAATGCTTTATTGAAGAAGTGAGAGCAACATAAGTGCCACAATGCTAAGTGTCACTTTTCTTAGTCCCTTCGCTGTCCTCCTTCACAGGAGGGCCCCCTGTTGGCAGGCAGACTTCTCAGACAGGAGCCTGATACCATCCTGCCTTCTCACTTGCCCTGTTCCCACTCCCCTGCGTCTAACCCACTTTCTCGTCTCCAGCCCAACCAGAGGGAGCCAAATTCAATTAATATCATAATATCTCTTGAGCAATGTATCTGCCTGCAGTAAAGCCAAATATTTTCTGTGTTAGAATATTAAACATCTCATTATGAATCTCCTACATTTGGAATAAATCTACTAGCTCAAGCATTCTCCCCAATTATAGGTAGGTTGTTGTCTTTTATTGGTTGACCAGAAAGCCTCATCAATGTTTGTCAACATTTCTAGAACGACATATATTTCAGTATCCACTCTAGAATGCCAAAGTCCTCTTTTCTTTCACCCTGACATATCCAGCTCCAACAATGCTGAGATCCAGATACTGTTTCCTAGGATTGGAAGGAATGACTGCATTTTAAAAGCCAGTTTATTCAAATCGTGATTTTAATAGTTCCGTTGTCCAGGATTGTGGTTGTGTGGTGATGGTTACTAGGACTTCGAATGCTGCCACACAGGCAGTTCCTATTCCCGTCACATTCCATTGCAGCAAGCACCTCAAGGCACCTGCTTTTGGAATTCAGAAGTTGGACTCTGCCATTTAGCCGTATGACTATGAAAAGCTCGATGAATATTCCTTGTGTGACTGTGCTGTGACAGCTGTGTGACTATGAACAGGTCTTTGAATGTTAGGTTTCCTCAGGACTTTTCCAATATCTTTACTTTATGACCGTTGTTATACAGTATTTCATTTGTTCCATTCATTTGGTAATTTCTGCACAGATGAAGACCACTGATTATGTGTAATAAGGTTCTTGGGTTCTGCTGTCTTAAATTTTATAAGAAGAAAACCTTGTGAAGCTTGTAAAAACTTCAGAAGTTGGTAAACAGTTCATTAATTTGTGGCTTCCCGGTGAAGTTAAAATGTTCTGATAGCATCAATAAAATGCTGTGTGACAAATTTTAATTGTAAATGTACCTTTAGATACCTGTGGTCATTTTGGGTACTGTAGAAAGAATTTTGATTATTGTCTGAAAATTATATTGGACTACCTCATTATAATGCACGTTACCGCGTAACACTTATTTAACATTTGTTACAAAACGAACCATGTTACAAGGAAGATATTCCTTGCTCAGGAAGATGTAAAGTTGCATAGGAGAGTTGGTTTTCCGAAATAAAATAGGTAAAGAGAGAATAGCTATATGTAAATTATGAGCTGGTTTAGTTTTCTCTGCTAAGTTTGACAAAAATAATATAAACAGTACCAAGAACAACAAATGCACTTCTGAACATATAACGGGTACCTTGCAGAGTGCAAAGAAATTTGCCTATAGTTTCTTATTTAATCGTGGTAATGAATTTTGGAGATGTGGGAGGGGTTTTCTGGTAACCTCCTGCTTCACAGGGGAACACTGCCTACCTTTCTCTGGTAGCCTTTTCATGCTTTCAGAACCTGTTGCTGTGGTTAACAGTAACAATTTAATGAATGTTTAGCATTTATTGGATAAATAAGTAGTCGGAGGGATGACTTCTGATTATTTCAATGTAAATGGAGGGGGCGGTGTTTTAGAGACAAATTTTATTCGAAATTGATATTTGAATTAAGCTTTGGGCCTCCTGGCAGTCAAAACTGAGAGAGGGATAGTGGGTGGTGAAATTCTATCACTGCTTCTTGTTTGTTGAGCAGTTAGTGTGTGCTAAGCTGTGTATTCACAAGTTTAAATCCTAGTATGATATTATTATATATTGATTACCCAGTATTTGCTAACATTTTTCTAAGTGTATTATATGTAAGGCACAAAGATAAAATGTGGGATGCCCTGTTAAATTTGAATTTCAGATGAAAAATGAACAATTTTTAGTACAAGTATGGGATTTTTACCTGGAATTCAAATTAAACTGAGCATCCTGTAATTTTCTTTTCTCAATCTGGCAACCCTAGTCATATGCACTATGGTATTAGTCTGTTCAGGCTGCTATAACAAAATACCACAGACATATGGGTGGCTTATAAATAATAGAAACTTATTTCTCATAGTTCTGGAGATTGGGACATTCAAGATCAAGGTGCCAACAGATTCAGTGTCTGGCGAGGGCCTGCTTCCTTGTTTGCTCTGTGTCCTCACGTAGTGGAAGGGTAAGGGAGCTCCCCAAGTTTCTTTTATAAGGGCATTAATCCCATCCATGAGGGCTCCACTCTCATGACCTAATTACTTCCCGAAGTCCCCCCTCCTAATACTCTTATGTTGGGGGTTATGTTTTCAACATATGAATTTTTGGGGAGAGATGCAAACATTGTCATAGCAATTATCTTAATAATACAACAATCCTAAGAGACACATTTTATAAATGGCATCACTGAGGTATGAAAGGCTGTGTAACTTGCCCAGGGTCACACAACTAGTAAGTGTGAACCAGGGTTTAAATCCAGGTAGACTGACCTCAGGGAAAGTTGTTAACTACAGTGCTATCTCCCGTATCTACCCCTATGACATAGGTATAATTATCCCCAGTTTACACATCAGAAGTTGGAGTTAGTGAAGTCAAGGTAGTGGTGCTGTGTTACAAAGCCAGCAAGAGAGGCAGAGCTGTGACTCAAACCCAGGGACGCTTGTGTCCAGAGTCAATGCTTTTAATCTTTATCTTTGAAGATAAAATTATATAACTGGAATTTTGAAGATGAGGAACCAGTGAGGTTTTGAGTTGTTAATATTTTCTTCTAGGGTAATGTGAGACACCGGATAATGAAAAAAAATGCCTAGGGAAGTCCTAATGCCATTTAGCATCAACAAATTATATATAGTGTCACCAAGATTCCTTTCAGAGTAGGGATTTATTTCACTATTTCTAGTAGCTTAAGTGTTGGCATTAGAATATTTCTGCAGCTAGAGGGTCTGAACTGTAGAGAAGCTGATTCATCTTTCAGCACCTTACCTAATGCCCATGTCAACTCACAGGCTTTATTCAACATTCACAGTATAGAGATTTTCAACTTGATTGTAGTGAAAGTGTTTCCTAAACGTTACCCTTGTCTCCTTCATTTGGTCTTTAGAATTAGCAATGATGTGTTTCAACCTGAGAGAAATACATGCAAGACAGTTCTTTAAATTTACTCATTCTCACTGTATCCAGCCTGATTCTATTCCAACATGGTAACTCAGGGCAAATCTAAGAAACAATGCAAATATGGGCTTGTCAGTAAAGAGAATTTCTTAAATAAGCAAATCAGGCCATTTTAACTTTTTAAAATGTGTTCATTTGAATCAAATGAAATAAATCAAATGGATACATTTCCAAAGACAGGCATAGAAATTGTGGTCTCAGAATTAAATTTGCCTCATCTCTCTTTTATTTGAGACAATTGACCATTTGTGTGAAAATCAAGTAATTATATGCTTCAAAGCTTTTTGAAAGAAAGGATGCAGGGAGAGAGAGAAAAACATGAGTGTGGGCCACCTGTGGATAACAAGACAACTTGATTCTGATCGTTTGGAATGAACTGAAAATGTTACCATCATGCACCTCGTGGGTGACCGTGTGACCTTTGACTCTACTCTGAGTTCTGTTTTTAAACTTGAGAATTATTCACTTTTAGGGGATGGAGAATGTCTGTTTAAATACTTTCTAAGGGTCATTATGTAAGACCTTTCTTAAGGGGCTCACGATGGTCTTTAGTTTTACAGAATGTAAATAGATGTTTACTGCCAGCTATACTGTGGCTCATTTGACAACTGTAATCTTTTACATGTTTTCACATGTTACAGACAAATAAGATGTTTACATTTGTTGACTGATTTTGTTCTCATAAATGAGATAAATAGAGCAGGTAGCATTATATTTTGTTATAGTTCCTGATGCTGGAGCACAGTTTCCAAGATCACACAGTCAGAGTATATTGGAACTAGAGCTGCAATTCAGCTTTGTGGTGCCTTCTCTATTATATAATGTTATTGCTGTATGATTTTGCCAGGTATAGTTTGTTACAGGATTAGCCCAATTTGTTCTTAGGGCTTTCAGAGGTGAGTGTGGAATATGATAATTTTCTGAAAATTCCTATTTGCTGTAGAATTGGCCTAAAGCCAAATATGAAGTGGATAATGTGTTATATCTTGCTTTGTTTTTCTTTGCCTTTTGGGTTTCCCTTCTTCTTACATAGTGTCAAGTAGTCTCATTCTGTTCCTTCTTTTATATCCAAAGACCCTTTCTGCAAAATTTATCAAAAGCTGTTTTTCTGATTGAATGTTCATGTTCCAAAATGATCTTCCTTCCAAGAAAACTCAGAGCATTCCCATGCAAGTGATCTAAGTAGAAACAAACCAACGAATTAATTCCCATTTATCCATAAATGACTGAATACTTTCCCTCTCAGTGATATATGCATTTGAAAAGAGAATACTTGGAAGGTAAGGTACAGTAAAAAGAAATTCAACTTTTTGTCTTCTGCAATTTGTTCTGGGGTGAATTCATTTTTGTTTAGTCTGCTTGGATTTGTGGACTCTCCTGTATTTGGGTGTTCATGTCTTTCAATAATTCCAGGAAATTCTGAGTTATTATCTCTTCAAATATTATCCTTCCCCAATTTTTTCTGTTCTCTTCTGGAACTCCTATTAGACATCTGTTGGATCATGTCAAAATATTAGTGCATATATTGTACATAGTAAGTGCTAGATTCTTAATGATAATGGTAACAATAATGATGAATTTAGAAATGGCTATATGTCATCAGTAAAAGATCAAGAACTTTGAAGTTACATTGACCTGGGTTTAAATATAAGAGCTGTGTGATCCTGGCCTTATTACTTAGCTTCTTTTAACCAGTTCCCTTATTTGTGAAATAACACTTAACTCCTAGTGCTTTAAATGACCTGATATTTAGTTAGTTCTCAATAAACATTCATTTCCATTTCTTTACTAGAATTGTTCTTAAAACTTCAAATCACACTGATTCTTAGGAGGAAGAAATAACCATGGTTTGGTCTTAGAAGGGTGCATGGAAGGGATGAGGCTGTTTAAGAATATGCAGGATTCAGTTTGGGGGAATTTTAAGCATGGCCTATGGTAGATACAAAGACTTTGAGTAGGGAAATATAATGAATGAGCAGAACCATTTGACTGAAGGGAGGGGGTCACATAGATGCACAATGGGAGCTGTGATTAGAAAAGCAGTATGGGGCCAGATTAAGGATCACTAACCTGTTAGGCCAAGAGAGTGCTTTACCTTGTAAGTGCATCAAAGATTTTTGAGGAGGGAGCAATTGGATCACGTTCAAGAAATCAGTGTAAGGGCACTTTGTGGAATGTGTTGGGTAACAGAAAGAGAAGGCAGCTATTGCCATGGTCTAGGAATAAGATACAAAGGATTTGGCCTAGTATATTGGCAATGGTATTAAAACAGAGGAGATTAAGGTCAAATGTGGTACACAGGTAGAAGAGAGAATTTGGTGATTGAATGGGAGGGTGAGGCAAAAAGAAAAATTAACAGAGAATCCAAGGTACTGAGTCAGGATGTAGATTCAAGCAGAATGGAAGGTTTGGGTTCAGGAGGGGGCAACAAATTTAATTTTTAGTATGTGAACAAAGTGATGGCAGGACAGCTGGGTGGGTCTGTGTAGCTTTGTTGCTTATCTGGAAATCTTTGTAGTGTCCCACACACCATATTCTCTCTGTTCTCATATCCTTTCCTCTACTCTTTGCTAGCTAATTTATGCTCATTTTGCAAGACTCAATTTAGGAGCCATAATACAATCTGCTATGCTCCTGCTTCCCAGCCAGTGCTAGATGTGCCTCTTGTGTTATCCCATGAAGCCCTAATTAAACCTCCACCAGAATACTCATCACCTTATATTAGAATTACCTGTTGCCTTTTTCCCTCAGAGGACTGGGAACTCTCTAGTACCAAGCAGAGTGCCTATATAACCCATAGAAGGCAGTTAATAAGTTACTTATTGAATGATGAAACTTAAGTAGAAATATCCAGCGAACTGTCAAGAATGTGAGCAGTAAGGGGGCTTATTTTTCCTTTTCCTTCTGAATTCATAGCAGATAAAAATATAGGCCTCTGTATATGAATATTTGGTCTTAAGTGTCAATTTATAAGTTTGCTTCCTTGACTTAAAACTAGGCCTACAATTTCGGCAGCCCTTTTGAAAAGAGTCTGTGCTTAATCAAAACCTGTTTGAACAATTGTCTGGGTGGAGGGCATTTTAATTCTTATCCATTCCTTTCTACATCCAGGAATCAATGGAGCAGCAAGAGAGCAGATTTTCCTGCATTCTCACTGCTCCTTGAGGTACAAACCAATTTTCTAGCTTCAACATATCCCAGCAAATAATTGTTTGGTTCTGAAATAAAACTCTTTATTGCAGCAATAGTGATAGGATACCAGTAGGACAATAAAAAATGAAGTCTTAATGTATCTGATGTGAGTGCGTCTGGCTGGCAGGGTTCCTGGAGGTGGTTGAACGGAGCCTGGGCAGAACTGCCTGAAGGTCCAAGTGCAATCATAAATGCTTTCCATAAATAGTGCGACGGAGTCTTTGCTGTCTTGTGTGCTGTGCTGAAAAAAGGGGAAGAGGCTGCTATTCCTGGAGTGAAATGGACTTCTTTTTATGTTGCTAACAAAGAGGAGCCCACTGGCAGTGCACACCATGGCATTTGCTTTGGGTTTTAAAAACATGCAGCTCCGCCTGGTTGAAAAAATTGAAATTCTGTATGGCAACTCCCTGTGACACACGTAAGGCAAGTTATCCTAGCTCATTAATGATGTGACCAAGAGAAAAGAAAACCTCCTCGCCGCCATCTAGGCAAAACAATATATGGGCCAAAGGGCAATGTCACAAAAGGAATAAATGGATTGGGAATGAGGAGACTGAGATAAAACAGAGTATGGGCTTTAGAGGTAGACTTGGATGGTGACATTCTGTGTTCTGGTTTTCTTACTTTACGATGGGGGACAATATAGCTCTTTCCATGGGGTCATGAGGATTAAGCCAGAAAGTATGCCCAACAGAGAATATATTTCTGGCAAATATGGCATATTTCTAACACTTACTGGGGTTTAAATAGGATACTTGGGGGAATACTGAGTGAAGTTGTCAAAAATAATTAAAGGCTTAAGACAAGTCTCTTTGTTTTAACAGAAATGAGTAGTGTGACCCAAGTACCCATCTACAAATGTCCTGTGAAAGACATGGTGGATTGAAAATGGATATTTTCATTACCTGTGCTTTGCAAGTAGGAAAACAAATTTGAAAACTGCAGTTACGGCAACCTGAATCTTTTGGACTTTGCCTATCCCCACCCCAGACTGTGTGTGTGCGTATATGTGCACGCTCACGTGAGCACGTGGTACATCTCTATCCCATAATATTTTAATGAAAGGGACTGGGGAATGACAATTTGAAAGTTTGGAGAAACTCTCAACCTAAGGGTGTTAGGAAATCAGCACCTTTCTCTATTATTTGTGCCTGTGCCCCTTTGCTCTAGATTTTGGGAAAGTTTTTGAAAGAAATGGAATACAACAGAATTTGACAATCACAAAGAATACCCAAGTGTTTGCTAGGTGGTTTTGAGGAGAGCTGTAATTTTCAATTCACTTTCAGATTTTAGGGCAAATTGACTTCATTAGTTCGATTGAAGTTACTAGTCAATTAATCAGGAGAAAAAAAAAAAAACCTGGCTAGGTTGGTTGAGTACGTAAGTCCAAACTTAGTACTAAGGAGTGAGATAACTAGGGTATATCCGGAAACTACCGAGGACCAGGTGTCCATGAGAGTCTTGTAGAAATGACTCAGGTATGGCTGGGAGATCCAGGCAGCAGGTGGTATTAAAGAATTAGAATTTGGAAATGGCAAAGGACAGTATGTGCAGGGAAACAGATAGAAGAAAAGGGCATTGAGATATTAGGGTCTAAAACTCACTGTTATGACCAATAAAAGATGGCAAGCCCAATAGGAAATGGAACCCTGCCTGCAGTGCAGGGTGATGAGGAGAGGCCTGTCTAGGTACCAAGGCAGGGAATTACTGAAAGGAGAAATTTTGAAAATAAAGGATGGGTCTCACAGTAATGCGGAGACATCAGTATTTAAGAGACAAACGTCTCAGTGCAAATGTAGTTTCTACTCCTTAGTAGCTGATTATTTATCATATCTAAGACTTATTTTCCTCATTTATAAAATGGTAAATATTAAATCCACTTTTGCAAGGCTTATAAAGATAAACTAAGTTTAAAAGTGCAAAAAATATTTATTACTGTTTATAACACACAATAGGGCTTAAAATGGTAGCCATAATGACTATATTTTACCAATGAAAAAATAATGTTAAATCCTGGAGTAAAGATGGTGGGTACCTTGTATTTAATTCTCACTTGAATTTGAAGTAATATTCTCCAGAGAAGCTCCTTTGAACAGAGAGGGTTAAAATTTCATAGTGTCTCCTCTGAAAGCAGGCCTTACTGAGGCAGGGTGAGCACTCCTCTGAAGCAGCCTTCTATTCTTCGAGATGAAAGAGGCATTGAATTCAGATAACGCAGTCGGACATGTCTCTTTTTGATTGTTGATAAATATTTTATTTTACATTTTAAATTCATATGGGCCCCAAAATCACTGAAGATGAAAAAGAATTCAATACTAGGCTATTCCTTTGCAGGGTTGTTTCTTAGAGCACACTTGTTCCCGTTTTGTTCAATTGAGATTGAAGCACCTTGGCTGCTGGCCACTGACAGCTATTTCACAGCTGTAGAGAGCACACTCTGTGGATGAGTTTCTTTCCCCCTGTCCCCAAGTCTAAAATATTCCCCTTCCAAGATAAACTAAAAAGCAATCATTACTTACCTAGCTACAGGCTTGGATTTTATCTCAAAAATAACATCTTTGGGTTACCAATGCTACGTGTCTCCATGTCTTGCATTATAATGGAAAATTGTGAAGCTGTTTTGTTATTTTTTAAACATTTTATGGCAAAGAGCTGAAACATCTTGGAGCTAATTACAGAGCAGGATTTTCATATATACATGAAAATGACATTCGGTTTGAAAATTTGAAAATTTTGAGAACTGAAAATGACTGAGCATAAATGTTTCTAAGACTGTATTACTGTCCTCGATGCTGTGAGTTTCTGGAGAGCTGAGCCCTCCTCTCCCTAAATTTCAATTATATTATTAGCAGTAGGCTATCTTCACAATAATTGGTACCCTCACTTTAACTAATGGAGTATTTTTCATCTAATTGACTGGAAACATCATATAAATGTCAAAGCCAAATTTTCTTGTAATAACCTATTACCTCTGTAGTTCTGGCTCAGTGCATCCACAAGAAATGGCATAATAATCATCTTTGGGAGAGTGAAGGACAGCAACTTAATTTCCCTACCTCTGATGAGAATGACAACTTCTTCTTAAAAAGAAGAAACTTTTAATACATTCACTTAATTTTGCCACATTTCTCATTCACAAGATCTGACTTTGTCCTATTCTAAACATAGGAGTGAATATTCTTGTTGAACGAGAGCATGACGGAGGCGGTAGGGAAGATAAAAACAAAGAACAGGACTAGAAGCACGAGGTCTGGATGCTGCTTTTAGACTGGATTTTGCGCAAGTCACCTCATCTCCCTGGTTCTTAAATATCAAATGAGAAGCTCGGCCTAGAATAGTTGTTCCACAGCCTTCTGTCATGTATGTATCTCTTCTTCAAGGCCTTTTACGCATTTACATACTTTTGTACCTACAATATTTCACTGTGTCAAGTAGTTAAAAAAAATAAAAACAAAAAAACCCACCAAACAAAAAACCACAACTACATATGGATATATATATTTGAAAAAGAAATTAAAAATAACAAACATACAAGAACTACCACTAGCAATAAATGGAACCTTAAAAATGAATAAATACCAATTTAAAGGAAGTATGCTTGTGAACCACTGGTGAAAAATCATACCAGGAACAATATTTCCATGATTATGCAGTTTACATTATTTATGCAGTTTATAGTATGTACCACAAAGAGAAGAAGGCATATCATACTTTGGGAACTTCGGGAAACATTGGCCTAGCTGATTCTGGGGGTCTTTTCCTGCTTCAGAAAGTCTATGATTAAGTTATTTAAGAGAATGTGTTTTGGGTGTGCACTTCAGAAGAGCCACCCGGCCTCAGAAATCCTCCTAAATCATTTCCATAAAAATGGGGTATTCCGAGTCAAAGGGTGAGATGTGACAGACTATCTTGTTCTCCAGAGGAACCAATGAAAACATGGAGACTCATGGGAATGTCAGAGTGAGAGATGAAATAGAAAAATTCTATTTTTTCCCCGTAGAGAACATCAAATTCATGAAAATTAGTGTACTCTAATTAAGACAAAAATGTGAAGTACTATTTAGCATATGCTTTTAAAACTGGCACTACCTTTGTTCATCTTACTTCTATGCACCAAGTCATGTAGCTATGCCCATATACAGAGCACAATTTGCACATGGTCTAAAAAGATTTAGATGCCAACATTTTTCTAATCTAAGAAAAGATGAGAACCTGGAAAAGGGCCATGAGTATGTCTGGTTTCTTTGAGCTGAATAGGTTTCTAGTCTTACCTCAGAAGAACCTCTTCTAGGAAACAATCAGTGATGAACTATAACAAACAAAGATTTATAAACATGTTTACTGTTGTGATGTTTGTAATAGTGAAAAAAAAACAGTTAAATGTCAAGCATCCAGGTTATATTTAAACAAATCATAATATATCAATTTGAAAGAATATATGGTCATTAAAATAATATTTATGAAGAATTTTAATAAAGTGGGGCTAGGCATATGATATGGTGTAATATTGGACAAAATCTTGTGATCAAAATTATCCAAACATCTTAGTATGGTCTACAGATTAACTCAAGCTCTAGTATCTGCCTAACTTTCTTGTTATAGGAGACAAGATACCTCATGAAGCCCTTGGTACTTCAGGTGTACTGAAATGCTGATTATTCTCTAAACATAGCAAGTTCTCCCAGAAGTCCATGCTATTGAACATGCTAGGTTTTTTTTTTAAACATAAATACATTTTTCTTTAAAAAAAAAAATGAAAGAGTTAGATGGATATTGAGTTAGAAGAAGAGGTAAAGAGAGTTGATAGTGAAAGGAAAACCAAGTTTCTCACTGAAGGTGGGAAAGTAGGCCCTCTTATTTCAAAATTGCTGAGTGACTTTGTTATAATTTCTTCATCATTTCTCCCCCTTGTCAATTTAGTTGTAAGTGGAATGGCAGTACAGCTAGTACTTTGATTAGGTCCCTAGCTTCTGGCTTTTACTCTAATTTTGTTTATTAAATGCGGAAAGAGAGAAAAAACAGTAAAATCTATTGATCTCCACTACTAGAAATAAAGAAACTTGTGATGAAACAAAGAACAGAAAGATTGTCATCAGGGCCAAATGAGGAATTTTCCCTTTCTTTCTACTCTGCCTTCAACTGCAACCCATGACCCCTTCCTAGTCCAACGTTTTGAATATAGAAATTATTTGATACATGCCACAGTAAAAAAAAAAAAAAAAAAAATTCCCCATTATAGTCAGTTGATTTTCAAACAGTATCTTGAGGATGCATTCCTTTCGGGCTTATAAAGTTCTTAAAGATCAAAACAATAAAAGTGAAAGGAATTCTGGTAAGAATTTGCTGCTGCCCATCAAGACAAAATAGAATGGACCTTTTTGGTACATTACAGAGTGTAGATGAACTATCACAGACCTAGATTCAGATCTGATCTGAATCCCTCACAAGGTTGCTCTGAGGAGAGAATTAGATAAACTGTGTAGGACTCTGAAAACTATAATGCACTACATAAATGCTATATAGTTTCACAAGTCCAGAGTCATGTTAGAAGGAAAGAGCTTTCTAGATCTCTTACATGGCTATCACTTGGCATGAGATTTATACTTATTAGAAAACTTTCTCTTGAGAGATCAACAATAAGATTAAAGCAAACTTTGGTCTGCTCATTCTGAAAATGAGACTACCTTCCAGAATAATTGATAGAGAAACACCTAGTAGACAGTTATACGCTGAGAAATTCAATCCAATTTTCATTGCCAAGGGTGGAGGAACAGTTTTGTCCAACTACAAATTTGGGTTGAAGAATCATAGGCAGAACTCATGTTTCAAAGAAATAAAAATCTGGTCATAGGGCTTCCCTGGTGGTCCAGTGGTTGGGACTCTGCGCTTCCAGTGCAGGGGGCACTGGTTCGATCCCTGGTCAGGGAACTAGGATCTTACACACTGCAAGGCGTGGCCAAGAAAAGAAATCTGGTTGCCTGTTCACCATGATTCCTGTGTCACTAGGAAGGTTGTCCAGGTCAAAAATAACTCTCTTCTTTGCTCCTGGAGTACAATAGTCCTCAAACGAGGAACAAGGCCTTTCACTCTACAGTTAAACCCAAATGAATAAATTCATCTCTGTACTTGCGGACTTTCAGAGAATGTTACTGTTTTGTTTTTTTTTTTACTATTTATGTTATCATTTGTGTCAGTACTTATCCTTGCCCTTTCTAGATTTTCAACTCTTCAAGGTCAGAAAACCATGTTGTTTTCATCTTTTGTTTCTAATGTAATAATGCTTAATATAGTAAATGCTTAATAAATATTTGTTGAAAGAATGAATAAACGATTAAAATGCAGTTAACCCCTATAGATAGAACAGTTGATTTGTACTTCTTCAAATTATGACACATTATTGATATCAGATTCTAAGCTGAGAGAAAGCTTTTTGAATGGGAACTGATCAGTGGAGAGCCATAAGGCAGAGATTCTGAAGAGGGGAGAAAAGGTGTATTACAGAGTAAAGAACAAAAAAAGAAACAAAGGAAAGAGGGAAATTTACCTATTCACAGCTTTATCTACTGAGGCTCCTGGTCAGAGACTTTTTGAAAACATGCAGTGAAATTTACTGAGTAATAACAGAGATAAGCTTCCTGATAATGTATTTAACAGAGAAGAAAAGGGACTGAAAGTCTTTCTCCATGTATAAAAAATATACATTTTTATTTTGAAACAATTGAGGAAGAACTTGAGTATGTTCAATTTAGCAATTTATAGCACTTTATTAGTGAAGTCACATGTTTTGACACATAAATACATACTTGTTTTCTTCGCTTAGTGTTCCATGCATATTATTTTGTTTGTATCACAATATTTAAAGTTCCCTGGAGATTGGACTTCCAGAAAGCTTGTACTGTAAACTCATGCTTTGATGCCTCTCTCTGCTCTGAATACATAGCGGTAATATGCAAAAAATTTAAAAAGAAAAACCTCTCAGGATGGTTCAGGTTAGGCTGCAGTAGAAAACAACACCAACATCTTAGTGGCTTAAAATACAAAGGTTAATTTCTTGCTTGCGCTACATTTTCATTGTGAGTTGGACTCGGGGTTTTGCCCCATCATGTCCTCACTTTGACATGCAGGTGGATGGAAGGACTGCCACTTGGGGCATTGCGAGGTGCTATGGCAGAGGGAAAGAGCATGATGAGTCATACACTAGCTCCTTACAGTGTCCATCCAGAGGAGACACAAGCCACATCCACTCATATTTCATTCACCAAATCACAAGGCTATGTCCATGGCAGAGACTACTAAGTTCCTGGAGTGCCTGGAAGAAAAAGTAGAAATATTTGATAAGTAGAACTAATTGTTAGTATAATAGCCATGTTGAAGTCAATACTATCTGGGCCCCAAGATAGAACAGAAATGAGGAGTGGTAAGCAGAGAATAGTTTCAGACTCCAGGGCCAGAGGCAGGCAGGAAGAATTAGGTGTTCAACTCTGTTGGGGTAAAAATGTCTGTAAAAGGCTATAAACTTGTGTGCTTAGGGAAGAAAAAAATACGCCTGAAACAGCCCAGTAACCAGGATTTGAGATAAGCCACCTACTATAGCACGGTGACCCTGTCAATGGTATCTCATTTTCATAGGTCAGGGATCCTATTGGATCTATTTAAGGGTCCCTTGAAGAATTGGTACTAGAAGCAGTAGCAAAACACTTAGAGGTATGTAAGCCTACAGAGAGTGAGGAAAAATACCCCATATTCAAGATGTGTCTCCAAACCCCAAAGTTTAAATCACTCAAAGAAAACTAATGCTAAAATATCCAAGAAAATTAACAATTAGAAGATGAATTAACTCAAGTTGTTAAAAAAACAAACAAACAGAATTGTTGGAAATATTTTAAAGTTTATTTAGGAGCTCCAAAGAGATAAAAGAAAAAATAACATAAAAAAGAGAAGTAATGAAACATATTTGGGCATAAATGAAAGAGGACCCTGTAGGTACGGGAAAGAACCACTTTGAAATTTTGGAAATGAAAAAAAGTAATTATTGAAACAAAAAACCAGCATTTAGTGTAAACTCAAGATTGGTTACAGTTGAAAGATAATCAGCTAATTAGAAGTTGGTATTGAGGAATGCTCCCAGAACATCGTACAGTGATATAGGAAGATTTATAAAAATATGAAAGAGCAGTTAAGGGATATGGAAACATGATTGAGAGGCTTCAATACATGTTTAATAGGCTTTCTAGAATAAGGGACTAGAGGGGATGGCAGAAGAAAATTGAACAAGAAAAGAGCTGAGTTTTACAAGGATTATTAAAAAGCCTACATCCTCAGATAAAAGTGCATCTCAAGAACCAAGTAGAACAAACAAAAATAAAGGCATATCTAGTTGTATTATAATGAAGCAGCAAGAGATACAGAAAAATTGAAAATCTTAAGTGCTGCTACTGGGGAAAAGATTACCTCAAAAACGGAAAGTTAGACTAATAAGTTACAAGAGTAGATGACAGAGGCCAGTGCAGTAATATCTTCATATGTCTGAGGGAAACAAATATCATCCTGGGACTCAATACCTAGCTAAACTACCATTCACAAGAGAGGGAGAAATAAAGATACTGCAAACCTGTGAAGACAAAGAAGCACATTTGTTACCCAGGGCCCATTATTGAAAGAACCACATAAGAAGAAATTAACCTAAAAGGAAAGAGGTTGATGTTTTTTTTTTTAAAAAGGGAAGCGGTCAGAGTCCAGAAACATGGTAAGGTCTTGGTCGGGAAGTTGACACTATTTTAAAATTTAAGGGTAATACCTAAAAAGACAGAAATACAACTTAGAGCTTCTATATCTGTTGAGGGAAAAGGAAAGAATATAGAAGGAAAGGGCTGTACCTTTTATTAGTTTGATTTCTCTCTTCCCCTTATCCCAAACCATACCACAAGAACTGAAAAATTAAACTGGATATGGATTCTGTTGAGATAAATGAACAAAATTGTTTGGAGTTGGAAAATGCGGCTAACTTTTATATTAGGGACTATACTGTTATTTAAATCCCAAGATAAATGCAGAAAAGCCTCAATTACGTGCAACCATTAACTCGCCCAAATTATTATTTCCCTTTACCTTAGGGAAGAGAAGAAAACTACAGGCAAGTAATCAGTATGTATTTAAAGTGGCCTGATTCAAGTCAGTATAGTTTCATCTAGCCACCTACAACTTTTACGTTTTCATCTCTACCTCTTTCATGATCACTCACCCGTAAAATGCCAGCTTTTAGGCAGATCAACCATCAAAGCAAAGTTCAGTCATTGTTTATGTAATGTATAAGGATAGAAATTGAATTCATATTTTGAGAAATGTTTTCAGAAATAGGATTAAAGAAAGTCTAATATAACAGGAAAAATTCTGATTATGAGACAATAGAAAGTTCTGTTTACTGTGAAAAACAGCAGCACTTGTGGCATCTTGGAGAGCATGCTGGAAAGCTGAGTTCTGGTTTCAGGTCTTTGTGGCCAAGCAGCTATGTGGTTAACATATAACTTGTTTAACCTGTCTGAGCCTCAGTATTCTAATGCATGATGTAAGAGGTTCAATTAGGTGAACTCTAAGGTCCCTGACGCTTTTTAAAAGGTCTGATTCTGGAATACACCATATCCTGGGCATTCTGGTTAATCGAGATTTCAGGCTCTCTCAGAAATCTCTTTTCCAGCTGGTGTTGTGAATCTCCTAGACCCTGCTCTGTCATTGCAACCCAGTCCCACATGCCCTCTCTCACGTGTTTTCTTACCCTAAAGGGTGAGGTGCTGTTGGATGGTGAGTACTATGATGGCTAAATAGAACAACAGGATGAATTCAAATAGTGAAGTATACAGGGAAGACATACCAGCCAATTCTCAACTGACATATTTACACAAATATTGGACAGAAAGTTTCTAAGTTTGAAAAGGCAGGTTCTATAGTACCCTTGTCCAAGAAAAAATGTGAGCAATGAGAGGCATTATTCAAGGAGATGAGCCAGAGCTGTGATAATGACTTCGGCACTGGACCATTTTTTCATCTGTGACATTTATCATGTAGCAGTATTCAGGATCTTGACTGGAGGCTCATGCTGTGAAATACAATGAAAGTAATATCTAGAAAACAAGGGAGAACAGATGTAGCTGGGTTGTATAATCCAGTGTGACACTCATTATCCTTATGAAAGGAATAACTACCAAGCTTGAAAGACAGAAAATAGATGCAGCCAAGATGGTCAGAAATCTGCCTGGTTTTAAAAGACGCCTGTAATTTCTATACCTGGGAATGGTCATTACGAAGCAGGATGTCATTATGCCAGTTCTTGTAACACACAAGCATCCCTTATAATAGGCTGTGCAGCCTGATTTTTTCCTCTGTGAAGATGTTTAAGTTTGTTCAAATGATATTTCATGGGCAGCAAACAAAGACAAGCAAGTGTGGAATGAGTTGGTCAGGAAATGGTTTTTCACAGATATAGACTCTGGTTTTCATTATCTTACTTTAGAGATGATGGAAGTATAATATACACGTTCTTACGAATAGGAGAGAATGGAGGACCTTTGCAACAGAAAGCATCATTATTTTCAATGTATTTACATTATTCAGAAACATACCTTTTTTCCTTCTTTTTTGGGGGGGGATGTTGTTAGACTTGAACAATTGAAGTAAACTGCTGAAATCACGTTAACATAATGGTTCCATTTCTAAGCTCTTATACCCTTTGGTATTTCAGTTTATGGAACCTTTTGGGGTATTTTAATATAAAAGAATAATTTTGTTTTTCTCTGCAAAATACTTTTATTATGAAAAATTATGAGTGTTTGGGGCTTCCTCTCTTGGCTATTACTACAGCAGTCAGATTCCTGAGAGAGAAATAACAGAGACTGACCAAAGAGAGAGGAAGCCCCAAACCACATATTTGGTTAAATTCCCCCCCATCCAAAAGGAATTGTAATGCTGTATTCTCTGGAACAAATCTGGCATCTTTGGTAGATACTCAATATCAAATTTTGTTTTACTGATGTAATGAAGGAGAGACACAGCATTCTAAATGTTTATCGAAATCTTTTTTCAGATGTATAGTGTACCTTGTTTACAGTAATGCCCTTATTTTCAATGTGCATATCGGAGCCTCTTGTCAAAAATGTACTTGACCTCTTTATTGTTACTCTTCTTGTTTTCACACTAGGTACTCAAACCACTTCTCACATGAATACTTTAGCTTTTTGAAATTTATTTACTTTTGAGGCTCCCTCCCCTGTTGGTCCAGGAATAATTCCTGGAAAGCTGTGGAATGGAGAGAATTGTGGGATGTGCTTATGCATAAAAAATAGCACACACAGTGATGTATTAAGGTTTGGGGTGAGACTGGCTGGCAGTCTGATAGTTGCTACCCTCTTTTTTCCCTGCGTCCAAACTTTCATTTACATGGAAAAACTGTATTTGAAAATATTCTAGGCCTATGGTCTTGTTTCCAAAGTACATCGAACACTAGCTCTTTAGTCCATAGGGCTTTTGTCATAAACTCTGGTCTACTTTTCCATCTGATGCTGGGCTAGATGGACACCTCAAAATCCTTTTACTTTTCCCTCTTAAACTCCTGAGCCTATCATGGATTGAAAATTTTTTTTCCAGTTAAAAAAACCAACCAACCAACCTTTAGATGGATGTGTGTTATTTTCTTCTCAGATCCTCTCATTTCCTATTGTCTTTCAGGGGCTTATATTTAGATTGCTAGCCTGGCACCTGTAGGATCTGAATTTATGATTCTTTGCCAGGAATAGCCCAAGGCAGCCACCTCTCTGCATTCTTAAGCCCTGGACTCTTTAGCACACAACTCATCTCCTCTTTGGGGAGGCTTTCTCTGCCCTCCTCTCTTCCTCTGTGGTTGGTTTGCTATGTGGTTCTCCAGAGTCAAGATAACCCAAACAAAAGGCACTCTCCTCCTAAATACACCTCCTTACTTGGTTGTCTCAGTTAAGATGCATCCAGAGAGGTAGACCAAATAACCTCTGGTTAGACTCTTATCCATTACCAAACAATAAGTATAAAAACCTATAAATAAATTAAAAAATTTTTTGGAAATATGTTTAGACTTAACAGAAAAGTTGTAAAACAAAACCTTCTTGTATATCCTTTACTGAGTTTCCCCTAATGTTAATGTTTTATATAATCACAGTATAATGATCACAGTCGGGAACTTAACATTGGTATACAGTAATAGTATTAACTGCACTACAGATCTTTTTGAATCTCATCCATTTTTCCCCTAGTGTTCACTTTTAGCCACCCTACTTAGAGGTTCCACCTTCTGGTCCTGGTGCTTCTCTAGACAGGGAATGAAGTGAGGAAGAAGGGTGTGGTTGACCACTCCAACCTGTCTGGTGCCTTAAATAATCAGATCTATACCTGTTGCATTATGTAGCCACCACATGCAAACAAACAGATGCTTCTCAATTTTCCTGGTCTCTGTGATGACTTAATACGACCTCTCATTCTGCTTCCCCACCTAGTCCCTGTCTTCCCAGGTTCTGATCTTGTGACACAATTTTTCTGCCAAGAGCTCCAGCTAAATTTTTGTTTGCTTTTAACCCTATTAAATGTTTGCCTCCCTTATTTATTATGAATTCAACTTCTAATAATCTACTGGCCTTTTTAGTGAGAAGGAGACCACCTGTATCTACATATCCAAACTCTCAGGACTAATAACCAAGGCCACCTGTGTCAGCAAGACTTCACTGTTTCTGGCAGGAAGTTCTTATTCAGGAAGATAAGACTGTAAGCCAATAAATAATCTCACTGTTTACTTCAGGAAATTTCAAAGACTAATTTGTTCAGGCAAAATAATTTGCTCATCTGGGTAAACAGCGCTTCCTTCTGGGTAACACGCTGCTCAGCACAGCAAGCAGCCTGCACCTCCAGCACCAGCCTGCTTACCGGGACTCCCTTCAGGGCACTAGCCTTCACTGTGTCCACTGATCAGAAATCAGGTCACAGATTTGTCGAATCCCTTTCTGCTTTGTGCCTTGAACACCTTTCTTAACTCATTTGAGCCCAGACCCCAAGGTCAATAAATATCCATCCCATTCCACTCTTTTCTGAGACGCTACTCAGCCTCTGTCAAGATAGCGTTACTGTGAGCACCTATTATATTCCTAATAATGTGCTAGTAAAAGCACTGAATGTAAAGGAAATAAAGAAAGAATATTCACTAAAAAAGATGGTATTACTAAAGTAGGTCTGCCTAATACACTTGGCATTCTTTGATCAACAGGTTTCATGGAGGTCCTTTGGGAAGTCAATAGGTAAGCTAGGTAAATACCATATATGGTATTTACCATATATGGTAATGCAGCCTAATTGTATGGATGGTGTTCATTAGGTAGGCCTGAGGTGGTTGTATTTGACTGAAAATAGGGGAATTATCCCTGTCTGGTGTGGGATGTTTAGAAGGGGATAGAACTGTTTTTCTTCAAACAATTTATGTATAGACTAGTATAGTAGTTCTCAACTGCGGGTAAAAGGTTAAGGAGAGGGAGTCTTGGCATTTGATTCACCTGTTGGGCAGGTTTTAAATTATTCCTCCATGAAGATTCTAATAATCAGTTTATTTCTTCCTCCCTCTCCCTCAAACCAGAGGTGAGAACCACTAGTCTAGATACTTGTTCTACCTAATAAAATGAATGACAGAACGGAGGCCATTATCTGTGAATTAAGGAGTAAATACTTGTTTTTAAACGTGCAAATAATTAAGGCAAAGATGTCATGTTGGACGTGTGTGACATTTGCCTTTTTCCCCCACTCAATTTAGTCATTATATTTAAAAAATAGTGCTTTTCCTTCACCTTCTGTAGACTTTTTTTTTACATGAATGTTATAGATTTATTAATAATAGCCCCAAACTTGGAAACAGCCCAGATGTCTATCAATAAGTGGATAAACAGTAATATATCCATAAAATGGAATAATATTCAACTACTATAAAGAGATACTAACAAATGGATGAATCTCAAAAACATTATGCTGAGAGTAAGAATCTGGACGAAAAGAATACATACAATATTATTTCACACATGTCAAATTCTTAAAAAGGTAAAATTATAGCAATAGAAACTACATCAATGTCTAGCGCCATGGGTGGACAAGGGGGAGATTGACTATAAAGGAACATAGGAAAATTTTGTGATGATGGAAGTGGTCTTTTATTGATTATGGTGGAGTCCATACCTTTGTAGACTTATTTTTATACAGAGGGAACAAAGCATATTTGGCTCTAGCCCCAGATGGGCACACGATTATGCCAGAGAAATTAAAGAGTAAGACGGGATTTGTACAAACCACTCCTGGGTTATTTTAGGAATGTTTTTCATAGAGCTTTGGCATGAGGATTTTTGGTTTTTCTTTTTCAACATGGGAGTTGGTTTTCCCTTATAAAATGCTCACTAAACTTTGTTTAAAAATGTTTCTTTCTGTCTATTGTGGAAGTTATATTTTTCCAACTTGATATAAAAAATACCATCCTCATAGGTAAGTCTAGAAAGGCTTTATATACTAGGTGAGATTTTAGTTTTAACAAGTGGGTAACTGGGGAGGGAGGGCTGAGAGGATTCCTCAGTTGGAACGGGATGATGGTGAAAGAAGGAGGGAACAATCTACATTATAACTCTATGTCACCCTGTGTTTCTCTCTAAGGGATGCTACGCATAGCAACTCTTAACCACCCTCTCTTCTCGCGTAGGAATTTTTTGGTGATGATTTATCAACTTTATGTAATCTCTGTATTCTTTTTCATGGTTCCATTACTAAAGCTGCTTTTTCCTCCAGGCCTTCTTTGCTGTCAAAAGTTTCCATAGTTCTTGTATGTTTTACTTTTGATGTTAAGTCTTCCCAGGATTCATGTTCAAATCTGTGTTTCACAAAATTTAGATATGTACTTTTTTCCCCACTTTTCCCCCAAGACATTTAAATTTTTAAAAATGTCATATTTATTTTCATATACCCCTCAGCCTTAAGTCATACTGGTATCGGACAGATAGCTCAAATTATACCATGGGAAAACTCTGTCCTGGATACAGTGAATTGTTGAGGAAAAAATGTTGATCCTCTTCTATGTATTAAATAAAAGTGTTGGGAAGAAACTAGCAAACAAGGATACTTTTGAAAGAGGGCTCTGCAGCTATGATACATTCAATTCTGTCCTTGTTTTATTTACACTGCTCCTTAAGACCTACCCTTTAAATTCACAGACGAACCAGAAAGGATCCTTTGTACACTCCATGTAATAATCACTTAACAGGGGTATAGTACTTAAACTTAGATATGAAAAGTGTACGCATATCAAGTTTTTTAATAAAGTAGAGCCCACTTTGAAATTGTAACATGTAACCCAACTAGACAGAAGTATGCTTTGCTTTTAAGAAAAATTCTATATGAGGTGGCAGTATACGTTATAATTTTTTAACCCCTTCTATATAACAACTAGTATATAGTTGTTATGTAGGGCTCATCCATTCTAGGTATTCTTATAGAATAATACCTAGAAGGGGGTCCTTAGAATGTGTACTTCATCATGAAATGATATCAGAATATTCTTTGACTCCTCTCTCTCACATACAAATCCAATCCATCAGCAGATACTGTTGGTTCTCCTTGAAATGATATCCTCAACCTTTTCATCACCTCCACCAGTCTCACTGTACTCAAGCTATCATCTAGATTACTGCAGCAGCCTCCTTACAGATCAGCCTTGTTCTGCCCTAGACTGTCCATATTCCGCAGTAACTGGAATAATTCATTTAAAGTGTTAGTAAGATTATGTCACTTCTCTGCTCAAAAATTGCCAAGGGCTTTCGTTTGCATAAAGAATAAAATTCAGAGTCTTTTTCTATCATGACCCCAAGGCGCCATCATTTCACACCTGGCTACCTCCCTGATCCCCTTTCTTACAACTCTCCCCTTGCTCACTCTGCCCCAGCCCCACCAGTTCCCTGGCTGCTCCCTGAACACACAATTTCTGTTCCACCCTCTGGGCCCTGACGATGCTATTCTGCCTGGAATGCTCTTTTCCCAGACAACTGCATGGCTTTTTCTCCCAGTTCCTTCAGGTTTCTGCTTCAGTGTCACTTTGATCTAGAGGTCTTACCTGACCACTCTATCTCAAGCAGCACCCTGTCCCTCTCTATCCCCTCACTCTGTGTATGAGGATGCACTTACTGTCATCTGCACATATTCTGCTTATGGTCTGTCTCCCTCCCCCACATTAGACTGTAAGCTCCATGAGAGCAGAGAGTACACTTGTTTTGTTCATTGCTTGGTCTCAGGACCTATAATGGTGTCTAGCGTACAGTTAAGTACAGAAAAAATATATGATGAATGAATAAACAACAGGGTTAACTAAGAATGACATTATGACCTCCCTCAGGCTCTGTAATGACTGACTAACAGCTAGAATTTACTGTGAACAACGGGGCATCCTGGCTGCAGAGCGTGTTCTCATGTTACTCTGACTCCTTCCCACTGGGCGACAGCCTTTAATCAGTAATTTCGTCAGGACGGAGGGCGCTGCTTCTTCAGGGCCATGCCACTAAATCCTAGCCCTTGCTTATGTTTTTGTACTGAGCAGTCTTTACTTTGTCTCTAGGATCACTGACATCATGTTGAATTTTATTTTCTCTCTAATATAAGCTTACTTTATTTTGTCATTGATAGAATGAATACTCTCCTCTGCTGGTATTATCTTCTCTATTTGGAAGATAACATTTATTTTCCTCTGCATGTTGTGATAAGTTTTTCTCTTTTAAGAATAGTATTTGTTGTGGGTTTTTTCAGAGGCATTGCAAAAATACATGATATTTTAGAAAATTTGAAAAACCTAAAAATATGTTAAAAAATATTAACTATTATGCTTGTGATTTAGTATCTATCTAGGATTTTTAGCCAGTCCTGGGCATATGGCAGGATTCCACTTGCCTCCCCTCTTTGAAGTTAGTTTGGCCACGTGATTTGCACTTCCAACGAATCGTGAGTGGTAGGGACATGTGTCACTTCCAGGCAGAAGTTTTCAGAGCTGTGCAGGACTCGTCGAAGTCCTCTCTGTGGTCTCGTTGATCGGGGAGGGTGTATGAAGCAAGGCTGCTATCGGTATGGGCCCCTGATTGACTCCATGGGCAGCGTATCCCTGCCTATGTAAATCAATAGGTGAGAGTAAACTTGTCTTGGGTAAAGCCACTAAGATCATGGGACTATTTGTTACCACAGTATAATGTAGTCTGTGCTGACTGATATAATGGATTATGAAAGTTAAATGTGGTCATTAAAAAAATTGGAAAACACAGAATTATGTAAAAATGAAAAATATGTCAACTATTATCCTAGTGTCTTAGTCTATATCCCCTGGAATTTTATAAGTTTATGTATGTGCTTGTTTGCATAACTTTTAAAAATAAGGCTTATGCTCTAAGTATTCTTCTGTGATCTACTTCTTTTTTCATTCGCTAGTAGTAAAATATTTCCTGTGACATTTAATTTTCTTCTACAAGTTGACTTTTTAATGGCTCTGTAGTAGCACATCATTCGTTCTCCCTTGCGAATCCATTCGCTTTGTGTGCTGTGCTTATGGGAAGATTTCTGTGGCCATTTGGTAGGTAAAGACTTTTATGTCTGAAGATCTTATTAGAAAAGAATCTCCCATTTGTACTGCCCAGTGACACTTCCTACCCAACGCTATTAAATGTTCTCCAGGTAACAGTAGCCCAAAGATCACTATTTAATCAGTTACTGCTTAATATTAAATAAGTTACATAATACAGTTTAAAATACTCTGTAGTAAATAGTTTCTGAAGGCAAGGAATGCTTTGGCAATATTAATATGCAGTCCCAATTCTTTATAAATAAGTTTTTATAAAATATATATTATGTTTTCTTACAGTGAGCCAGAATTCTTGTAACCAATATCTGTACATTACTTAAAGTTTCTGTATCTCAGTGCTGTTACTAATAATAAAAATAATGCTTTGCCATTTAAAGCTGAAAGCAATAAATGGAAAATGCCAAGTTGAATGTAAGAGTTACTTCTACTTTAGTCCTTGGGAATTCATTTCAAGAGCTTCAACGGAGTGAAGTAATTTCAGCCATACAAAATTTATTTATTGTATTTTTATAAGTTATTTTTAAAAAAGAAAATCTGTAGTTACTATTGCAAAATGATGATTGTTAACATTTAAGATTTTGGCTTAAATTCAGTTTAAAGATTTTGTTTTCGGCATACAATACTGAATAAAACTTCAACTAATTGTTTATATTTCAGATCTGTGCTAGTTATTTGTCTTCGACATGTGGGACTTCTTCCGATTAAAAAGTAGAATTCAGAATTAAGAGCCTGATTCCCTCAAATTTTACTTACTGTGTGATTTGGAACAGGGAATCTGTTGAGCAGTGCCTAAACTTCCGTATTTCTGGAATGGAGTTCCATCCTCTGCTTATCTCACGAAGGACTTTTGAGGGTATACAGGCTTGGCCTAAGTTGCTTTTTACTTTCTTTTCTGGGGCTCCAAGTATAGCATGTCCTCATCACCAGCCTTCAAAGTTTTGAAAGGAGAATGGCTCCCCTGACTCCTCTCCACCACCTTTTTTTGTTACATGATTGCCTTTTGTGGAAAAGGCTGTGTGTGTGTGTGTGTGTGTGTGTGTGTGTGTGTGTGTGTGTGTAGGGGAAGAAGGTAGAAAAAAATTTTTAGATGGAGGTGGAGACCGTATGTTAGGAGACAGTAATAACTGAGGCATAGAGTGAGCTGACCAAATCCACATGCAAATGTGGTCAGCATATTTGATTTGTCTAAAAAAGTACAGGGAAAGGTTTTGAAATTCTAATCAGTCACCTTTCTGTGTTTACGGTGTACAGTATTTGATTTATCCACATTCTAATATAGGATATGGACATTTCATTGTATTGTGTTTATTTTATTCTTGTGCCTGAGATATTACCTTATACAAGTAATAAGAAAAGTGCTGTGAAAACAGTGAGTTCCCAGGTGATTATTATTAGAACATTGTGATTTTCTGTCCTTTCCTGTCTCTAACTTAAGATACATTCACTCCTCCAAGATGCATGCATAAGTGAATTAGACATTGATGATAATAGAAGAAATCTTCCATCACTGAAGGAGTGAATTCTGAAGTGAAAGTATAGATTTATATGTCTGTGACAATGCCTCTTCCTTCTCAGAGGTGTAGGAAAATCCCAGAATCTTTTAAAGAAACTTAGGAGTGACAGTGATACTCTAAAGGCGGGTAGTTTTTTTTTTAATTACCTCTTAAGCAGCTCATTCTGATTCGAAACCTCTGATCTAGACTGACTTGAATGAACTCCATGCGCTCTATGTCTTCAGGGCCTAACTCATACTAAGCAGAGTCCTGTGTGCCTTCAGTTCTAGTTGGAATCATGGTTTCCCAACGGGGAGCATGACATCTTCTGGTGGTTTTGATTAATCATCGGTAGCAGTGGTGTTGGGAGAGAGTTTTATGGTCTACCATCTTTCTTCCTGGACATTACAGTGAATGTGCTGAGAATTGTACATAAATCCATACCCTGTCTGATCTAGGCTGCAGCCTGACTCTAAAAATCTGGATCTACCCGGGGCATTGCTATGCATGTGAATATGCATTTTTGTCCGTTCAGGTCCTTTAAAGAGTAAACACTAAGATGGGATTAGACTTGCAAGAGGTTTATTGGATAAAACAAGCAACCAACGAAGGATTAATCTCCAAAATATACAAGCAGCTCATGCAGCTCAATATCAAAAAAACAACCTAATCCAAAAATGGGCAGAAGACCTAAACAGACATTTCTCCAAAGAAGATAGACAGATTGCCAACAAACACATGAAAGGATGCTCAACATCACTAATCATTAGAGAAATGCAAATCAAAACTACAATGAGGTATCGCCTCACACTGGTCAGAATGGACATCACCAAAAAGTCTACAAACAGTAAATGATGGAGAGGGTGTGGAGAAAAAGGGAACCCTCCTGCACTGTTGGTGGGAATGTAAATTGATACAGCCACTATGGAGAACAGTATGGAGGTTCCTTAAAAAGCTAAAAACAGAACTACCATATGACCCAGCAATCCCGCTACTGCGCATATACCCTGAGAAAGCCATAATTCAAGAAGAGTCATGTACCACAATGTTCATTGCAGCACTATTTACAATAGCCAGGACATGGAAGCAACCTAAGTGTCTGTTGACAGATGAATGGATAAAGAAGATATGGCACATATATACAATGGAATATTACTCAGCCATAAAAAGAAACGAAATTGAGTTATTTGTAGTGAGGTGGATGGACCTAGAGACTGTCATACAGAGTGAAGTAAGTCAGAAAGAGAAAAACATACCGTATGCTAACACATATATATGGAATCTAAAAAAAAAAAGGTTCTGAAGAACCTATGGGCAGGACAGGAATAAAGACACAGATGTAGAGAATGGACTTGAGGACAGGGGGAGGGGGAAGGGTAAGCTGGGACAAAGTGAGAGAGTGGCATGGACATAGATACACTACCAAATGTAAAATAGATAGCTAGTAGGAAGCAGCCACATAGCACAGGGAGTACAGCTTGGTGCTTTGTGTCCACCTAGAGGGGTGGGATAGGGAGGGTGGAAGGGAGAAGAAAGAGGGAGGAGATATGGGAACATATGTATATGTATAGCTGATTCACTTTGTTACACAGCAGAAGCTAACACAACATTGTAAAGCAATTACACTCCAATAAAGATGTTAAAAACAAAAAACAAACAAAAAAAACACCTATGAAGGATGAAGGTGAAGGATTAGGAGAAGGCAAGAATCCTTTGACTGCAATGCAGGTCTGCTATCTGTGAAAAGGGAGAGAGAAGGAAGGATTGGGTATGAGCCTTAGACCCCAGCACAGTTCTGAGGAGGTTTCAGTTTCTCCAGTGGTGAGTCCCTGAGCTAAATATGCCTGTTAGAGGAATCCTATATTGACAGAAATTGCCTGGTTCATATACCTTTCTGCTCATTCATTGGCTGGGAACAGCTGGGAGAGGTATGGGGTGAATCTGCCATGGGTCCAAAGATGTGGCCGGTGGAGGTTGTAAATCACACACATGCCCTGCAGCAGGTTCTCTTGAAGGGAGAGCAGGCACCTCCAGGGCCCCACAGCGCTGCGACAGAAACTCTGGAGAGCCCAAGGCAGAGCCTAGGGTTAAGGAAGCAGTTCCATGTGGGGTACTGTGCTAGCTTGAACATCTGGCTCCATCATTTGTTATTTGTTAACAAGTTGTTCTACCTCTTGGGTAGCATGGCTTTTCTCATCAAGAAAATGATAATAGTCACAAAGCGGGGTTGTGTTGATAAAGTGAGTTTGTGATGTGTAAGTTCCTAGTAGGCAATGTTTGTTGCTGTGTCATTCTTCTCTTATGCCTCTCCTCGTCTTCCAGCTCCCTCTACTTCTTTCTTGTCTGTCTGCCTCCCCATTAGACGTTCCCGCCCTCTCTTCCTCCGTCCCTCCTCCCTCCCCCCCCCGCCCCCATTCCTTCCTTCCTCATTTCTTTCCATGGTGAAAGGTTGATTTAGGCCAATTAGTTGAGCACAGGAGAAAACTCACCATAGTCACAAAATGTATTTTGTAGTCTTCTTGCCAATGTGTGATCAGGAACTAGCTGATCAGGTTGACAACATTTTCTTTACCTCTAAACACCATCAAAAAGTTGCTTCATATTTCTGCCACTATATATATACATATATGTGTATATATTAATCATATGTTTATCATAGGTTTGCTTGTTATTTTTTTAAAAAAGGATTTTTAAAAACTTATTTTCTCACATTAATACTTAAAAAATTATAAGATCAAAGAAAAGACCCAAAGACTTGCTGGATATTGGTCTTATGCATGTGTGAAGCTTTAGCAAATACATTTTTTTTTTATTGTGGTATAGTTGTTTTATGCAAGTAGATTTTTTGAAGGTGATGATAGATGACATTTTATTCCATATATCAGCAATTCTGTTGACATAGAGCATTTTAAGTTATTTTAAATTGGTGTCATTAACTGAATTTAAAATTCTGTTTCCAAGTATTTTCTCATAGGATAGGTGTTTAAATGTGGTTCATTTAAATATCATTGTTTTCTTTCTTTCTTTTTTTTTTTTTTTTTTTTGCATCTGATTCAGCCTTCTCATTCTGAATTTTAGGACCACCTACAGATGCACCCCCACTGTCATTGAAAACATCTTTTCTATCGACTTCATTTATACTCATCCAGCAGATCATTTTAGCAATTGGTGCCTGTTTACACTGAATTATATATTCCATTACTTCCCAAATCCTGACACCCATCTGCAAATGAGAGATTTCTCCTTCCACACTGTTTTTGGATCCTGTTTAATGCCCATGTTATACAAATTGCTTAGCTAACTTTTAAGGTCTAGTGTGGGTGAAAAAACTGCTTTCCTTTCATCTATTCTCAGAATTATTTTTCACCCAGCTGTCCCATTCACTGACAAGAAAAAACATAAAAGAAGAAATAAAATTTCTATTAACGTGCATCTAGATTACAAAAGATTGATATTAAAAGAGAATGAGTAAACTACTCCAGAATAAATATCAAGGAAGATGAAAGAATTTAGAACTTCTGCTTCACATTTCTGGAGAGAAATTTAAATCATTTTTTTTCTACCTTATTACTTACTATGACCCTTACCACTCTTTATAGTTTGTACATATGTATATATATATATATGTATATCATAACCCGAATCTGGTGGTTCAGAAAGGAATCAGTCACAGACATGGTTTTTCTTGCTCTTGATGCTGGTATAGTCCTGGTTAGATATACCCTTGCAGCCGAGGTAGATATTTGGGACCCTATGTTATCAGGTGTAGAGCTAGCTTAATATTCAGGAAATTGATGATGGTATCACATGATACCATCAAGGGTCCAGAAAGGCTGACCTGTAAATAAACAGAGTATAATAAAAATAATCCTCAACATGTCAGAAAACTCAAGTTCAAACTCTAGGCTGACTTACAAGTTATGTGTTAGAGATCTAGCCACCTCATCTCTCTAAGTTTTAGTTCCTCATTGATAAAATGGTTACAGGGATTTCCCTGACAGTCCAGTGGTTAAGACTTCGCTTTCCAATGCAGGCGCTGCGGGTTTGATCCCTGGTCGGGGAACTAAGATCCCACATGCCTCGCGGCCAAAAAAACCAAAACATAAAACGGAAGCTATATTGTAACAAATTCAATAAAGACTTTAAAAATGGTCCACATCAAGAAAATCTTAAAAAAAAAATGGTTACAGCTTCCCCTGCCCCACCTTATTGGGAAGGAAGAACTGTCGTTCTTCTTATGGATCATTGATCAGTCAATAAAACAATTAATCACTCAATCAACAAGTTAACCACCCCACAGATATTTATAAGGCATCTCTTGTGTATCATTAATAAACCAGGAATAATGTGTTTCTTCTCTGCTTATCTTTTTTTAAAAAAATAAATTTATTTATATTTATTTATTTATTTTTGGCTGCATTGGGTCTTGGTTGCTGCACACCGGCTTTCTCTAGTTGCGGTGAGCGGGGGCTACTCTTTATTAGGGTGAGCAGGCTTCTAATTGTGGTGGCTTCTCTTGTTGCGGAGCACAGGCTCTAGGTGCTTGGGCTTCAGTAGTTGTGGCACGTGGTCTCAGTAGTTGTGGCTCGTGGGCTCTAGAGCGCAGGCTCAGTAGTTGTGGCACACGGGCTTAGTTGCTCCATGGCATGTGGGATCTTCGTCAGCCAGGGATCAAACCCATGTCCCCTGAATTGGCAGGCAGATTTTTAACCACTGTGCCACCAGGGAAGTCCCTTCTCTGCTTATCTTAATGGGACTATGGAGGAGTTCACATGTGCAAAATACCGTTTACACTTTAAATCCTAAACAAGTATCAGAGGTTGTTATGATTAATAATGAAGACATTATTTGAAGACATTAAATATGAAGACATTATCTCTTTCCTTGTTCATCCTGATTCCACACTTAAAGCCAGAGTCTGTCTAACCTTTTGTTGAACAGCTGGGATCATCAGGCTACTGGTGCTCACAGTCTGAAGCTTGATGCCTCACTCTGCTTTGCATCGTATTTGCCAGTCTTGTCTCCTGACGTCTAGCTTGGCCTTCATGTTTCTGAGTGCACTAGGGTGACTCATGATCCCTAATGCTATTATGGCACCATTCTAATTAGCACTGCTCCTCAACTTCCATATGAACTCATCCCTTAGCTACATCTACTTTCCAGGCACTTAAGGCACTACTTGGCCCAGTCCTTCATGACCTCTTGGATTCTGCCTTAGCTCCAGTCTCAGCGACAGAGAACCAGAACATTTCCCCCAGTATCTTCCTGACTGCAATTCCCTCATTGCTCTGTGCGCCCTTTAAAATGCAGTGTTATCTGAAAGGAGTGATTCATGAAACCATCATCAGGTTTCAACACTTGAGCTAGAATTATGCTGGATTATCCAGCCAGCATCTTGAAGAAGAGTGAGGAAAGAGGATGTGCAGAAAATGTGTTTTCAGAGGGTGGCAAGGAGAGGTGGTGGGAGTAGGTCTGTTAGAAAGTGATATGGTATGGCAGATCTAAGTAGGATCCATGAGGGAACTTCTTGAGGGTGATACAATGAGAGAGAGGAAGGGATACTGGAAAAGAGGTGGAGGATAACAGAGAAATGGAAGTTCAAAAGGGCAGGTGGGGGAACCTATATCAAAGAGCTACCATAACACTCTACTCCTGCCTCTGGTATGGTGTGCATCTCATTGAGTTCAGATTAGCTGGGCATGGTTTTATGTTCTTTATAGAATGATGAATTCCTTGAGATCAGGCACAATGTCTCTATCACCTTTATTCCCAGTACTTGGTAGAGTGCATAGAAATATTTTAGGTATTCAGTGCTGCATTAGGAGAAAAACATTAATTTTGCTGATGGCCAGTTCTGCCTCAGAACTCTAATCTTCCCCAGAGAAAACTCCTCAAAGATACTGAGTTTCTTGATTCATGGTAAATTAAGTATTTCACCTTTGATACATGGTTTATTATTTTAGTTGTGCAAGAAACAAGTTTCTGCCTGATGATCTGAGGGAGAGTAGTGTGAGATAAAACCATCAAGGGAAACTGGGGCCCTGCTAGGGAGAACGTTAAGCTCACACTTAGTTTGTAGGGAATGAGGCATTACAAAAGGATTTTGCACAAGGAAGTGACAATACTGGAGCGTAATTTAGAAATATTAGTATGCCAGCGATTCAGAGGCTGAAATGGAGTCATGCTAGGTGGTTAAAATGGCCTGAATTACGGCAGAAGAAGTGAGGAATATGAAGGAAAGTGAGGAATGTAAAGAAATGTAACATGCTTTACCTATAGAATTGAAAACTATTTTAAAGGAGAAACAAGGGAAAGACAAATATTGAAAATGTCATGAGGGACTGGGGATATTTGTAGCAATAGAGCAATCAGTACTAAGGATGTTTAGGGGAGGAAGTTTTCTCAGTTAGAAAACAAGCAGGATGGTCTCACAGAAAAATGGTCGCTGTGACTTGGAATCCTGGCTTTGAATTCCTGCTTTGACCTTGGTCAAGTCACCTTTCAGGGTCTCAGCTTCTACAGTTGTTAGAAAAAATGTGGGTTTTGGACCAGAGGAGCTTTAACATCCCTTCCAGTTCATCACTGTGGAGACTAGGCCCATTTCTTCAGCTGTTCTATATTTTGGATACTGGAAGGAAGCCAGAGACGATAAATGGGGGATGACTCCTGAGTTGAGTATAAGGCACCGGCAGTTGATGTTTTTATCCAATCACAGCAGCAGAGGGTATGGTACCTTGGTGTGTGGGCTGCCCACTGTGAGAATCAGTCTCATACCAACTGACGATTCCAAGCCTTGAGACTTTTCCTTTATTACTAGACTTATTGACCTGTATGGGTGTTTTGCTTGATTCTGACATTGATCCCCAGTGCGACATATAATGATAAGGATACCTGTCCAACTTGGCAACATTGGGAAGATACAGAGCCTCTGAAGGAGAGATGGATGCAGGGAGCCTGTCAGGACATTGCTGGATATGGTCAGCGTATCCAGACCTCAAAATAAGGAGGACCATGGCAGCTATTGAAAGTGAGAATAAGCTTTGAAAAGGAAATAGATGGGAGGACAAGAGAGAACATAAATGAGTTGTAGGGAGGTTTCTTTCTGGTGGCTGTCTGGGAAGAGAAAATGGAGGACAGAGGGAATTGACTGGAGGGCAGGAGCAGGATTGACTGGGAGGCAGGACAGCAATGTTCGCTGTGCAGAAAGGATAGTTTATTTACAGAGAGATCCTAGAAGGAGGCAGAGGGTGCTGGAAGGGTTGCGGAGATACTGCTTCAGGGCTTCAGCCCTGGAGACTGGGACACTATCTGGAGTGAGGGTCACAGTGAGGAAATAAAATAGAACTCCATCCATTCCAATCTGATGCTGACATTAACCTAATTTTCTAGAAAAATCTTATCTTCCAATTTTGTGACATCGTGCTGGAAGTGCGCAAATGGAGGCTTTCCTTTTAACTTCTCTTGGGAAGTGAGTATTACTGTAATTGCTTTTTATTTTCATCATGGAGGAAAATACTTGGCGTCCCTAACTTCCTATCAGTGCCCCAGGCCTTCATGTGGGCAACTTCTTTTAATTTGAATCAATAGGAGAATAAGCCCTGAGGGGTACATTTAAAGTTTTGAACTGATTGCATCCCCAAATCAAGCAAAGTGTTTCCAGATGCTGCAATGTGCTGCATAAATTCAATAAAATTGCCATGTACATTAGCATCACTGCCTATTGTTATGGGTAGGAGCAAATTCTACCTTTCATTACCCATTTTCCTTCAGTTCTTTAACTTAATGATCCCCATCCCAGAGAGAAACTCCATTAGCATTTGTCGATGTCACTGTAAATGTAGGAGGAAAATGCTTTAGGACATGAAATAATCAGGCAAGACCCTGGATATCTTGCTGCTTGTAAAAAAAAAAAAAAATTAAGAAGAAAATAATTAGTTTCCATTCAGTGGATATAAAGTCCTAGAAAAGTACCAATTAAAGCTTTAGTTACTTATTATATTTATATATATATATTTATTCATTCATTTTCTGCCTCATTCTGCAAAGAATTTGATGGGGCATATAACAAATGCACATGCAATGAAATAATAAAAAGTAGAAGGGAGAAATAGAAAATTAGGAGCAGAGAAAATTATGACAATGATCATAAGGCTTCTGATTTGTCTCTGAGCTTCCTGGTAGCCAGAAACAAATGAGGTATATAATCACTGATAGAGCTGTTGTTATTGGAAAGCATTTTAGTTTCTTAAGGAAAACAAAAAAGTTTTCCTATCACTGTATTAATTAAAAAAACAAAACCTCATATGGAACTTTATAAATGGTCATTGAGTAATATAGTGCATGATGGCTTTAACATTTTTATATTGACTGCAGTTACAAATATCACATGTATGCTTCTGGCAGTAACCTTTGATAGGAGCCAAGAGAATATTAATAACTGTAATGTGGCATAAAAGCAATTCTCAAGGGGCTCAATTTTTTTTTTTTTTTTTTTTTTTTGCGGTACACGGGCTTCTCGCTGTTGTGGCCTCTCCCGTTGTGGAGTACAGGCTCCGGACGCGCAGGCTCAGTGGCCATGGCCCACGGGCCCAGCTGCTCCGTGGCATGTGGGATCTTCCCGAACCGGGGCTTGAACCCGTGTCCCCTGCATCGGCATGCGGACTCTCAACCACTGTGCCACCAGGGAAGCCCCAGGGGCTCAATTTTGTGGGAATGAATGCCAGACTTTTATTTTATTTATTTATTTATTTATATAAATTTATTTATTTATTTTTTGGCTGCGTTGGGTCTCGGTTGCTGTGCGTGGGCTTTCTCTAGTTGCTGCGAGTGGGGACCACTCCGCATTGCGGTGCGCGGGCTTCTCATTGCAGTGGCTTCTCTTGTTGTGGAGCACGAGCTCTAGGCACGCAGGCTTCAGTAGTTGTGGCACTCGGGCTCAGTAGTTGTGTCTCGCAGTCTCTAGAACGCAGGCTCAGTAGTTGTGGTGCACAGGCTTAGTTGCTCCGCGGCATGTGGGATCTTCCCAGACCAGGGCTCGAACCCATGTCCCCTGCATTGGCAGGTGGATTCTTAACCACTGCGTCACCAGGGAAGTCCTGAATGCCAGACTTTTAGAAGTCCAACTTTTTTCAGGCACATCAAGTTTGAGGAGTGTATAGGTCCCTAAATTATGAATAATTGTATGGGGTAGTCTGTTTCTGGGCAAGATGGAGAAAACACATGCTACTCTGTCTCTCCCAGTGAAAGGCAGCTATGAGATATGGACAGGATTCATAGAGCAGCTATTTGGAGGCTATAAAAAATAAATAGCATTGAGAAAAATAAGAACTGGGAAGAATACCAGAATTCAAAATACCACCAAATCGGCAGTACATTTACCATTTAGTTTAAGTATCTCCTGACTGGAACTTAATGCAGCCAAAAATCTAGAAATGAGCATTAGTACGGGCAGAGAGAACTCTAGGAGAAGCCCTCTAGTTCTGGCTAAAGAAGGAGTAAAGGGTTTTTCTAAAACTAATAAAGAGTGCTGGAACCTCTCCCTCTTATTTATATATGTATTTATTTATTTGTCTACCTTTTCTCCACTTTTTGGTCCTTAGCCTTCAAGCAATCCTGTGGTACTGGCATGGTAAAGCCAACAGAAACCTGCAGAAGCCAAAATATAATACTAAAGGTAGTGTCTTAGTTCAAGCTACTATCACAAACTACCATTGACTGGGTGGCTTAAACAATATTTATTTCTCATAGTTCTGGAGACGGTAAAGTCTAAGATCAAGATGTTGATAGATTTGGTGTCTGATGAGGGCATCTGGTTTACAGATGGCTGCCTGCCTTGTTGCTGATCCTTGTATGACTGAGAGAGAAAGAGAGTTCTAGTTTCTTTCTTTTCTTCTAAAGACACTAATCTGATCATGGGGGCTCCACCGTCATGAATTTACCTAAATCTAATTACCTCCCAAAGGCCCCACCTCCTAATAGCATCACATTAAAGGTGAGAGTTTCAATATAGAAGTTGTTTTTTCTTTTATGTTGACATTAAGATACATTTCAATTTAAAAATTTTAGTACACAGGATTAAAAGAAGGTTGAACTCTAAGTGTTCTTTCTCACCAATGGCCTTTTGTACTATTTTCTGAAGATGCTTCCAAAAGCTGTTGCCTAATTTGCTTGCAAAATCTCCTACCCGAGCATATCATAATTTCAGTGAATTTATATCCCAGCCTGGATTCTTCACTGAGGAAGCCTATGATCACATTGTTAGAATTTTTAATGTTAGCTACATCACTAGCGATATTTAATAATGTGGGAACTATTATCTCTAATATAGTACTACACACCGAGATGATGTAATTTTTTTTTGGATGACTTGAATAATATGTGTATGTATATATATATATATATATATATATATATATATATATATATACACATTTTATAGAGCAGGTTCTTATTAGTCATCAGTTTTATACACATCAATATATACATGTCAATCCCAATCGCCCAATTCCTCACACCACCACTCCCATCCCCCGCAGCTTTCTCCCCTTGGTGTACATATGTTTGTTCTCTACGTCTGTGTCTCAATTTCTGCCCTGCAAGCCAGTTCATCTGTACCATTTCTCTAGGTTCCACATATATGCATTAATATATGATATTTGTTTTTCTCTTTCTGACTTACTTCATTCTGAATGACAGTCTCTAGATCCATCCATGTCTCAACAAATGACCCAATTTCGTTCCTTTTTATGGCTGAGTAATATTCCAGTGTATATATGTACCACCTCTTCTTTATCCATTCATCTGTTGATGGGCATTTAGATTGCTTCCATGTCCTGGCTATCGTAAAGAGTGCTGCAATGAACATTGGGATGCATGTGTCTTTTTGAATTATGGTTTTCTCTGGGTATATGCCCAGTAGTGGGATTGCTGGGTCATATGGTAATTCTATTTTCAGTTTTTTAAGGAACCTCCATACTGTTCTCCATAGTGGCTGTATCAATTTACATTCCCACCAACAGTGCAAGAGGGTTCCCTTTTGTCCACACCCTCTCCAGCATGTGTTGTTGGTAGACTTTCTGATGATGCCTGTTCAAACTGGTGTGAGGTGATACCTCACTGTAGTTTTGATTTGCATTTCTCTAATAATTAGTGATGTTGAGCAGCTTTTCATGTGCTTCTTGGCCATCTGTATATCTTCTTTGGAGAAAGGTCTATTTAGGTCTTCTGCCCACTTTTGGATTGGGTTGTTTGTTTCTTTAATATTGAGCTGCATGAGCTGTTTATATATTTTGGAGATTAATCCTTTGTCCATTGATTTGTTTGCAAATATTTCCTCCTATTCTGAGGGTTGTCTTTTCATCTTGTTTATGGTTTCCTTTGCTGTGCAAAAGCTTTGAAGTTTCATTAGGTCCAATGTGTTTATTTTTGTTTTTATTTCCATTACTCTAGGAGGTGGATCAAAAAAGATCTTGCTGTGATTTATGTAAAAGAGTGTTCTTCCTATGTTTTCCTCTAAGAGTTTTATAGTGTCCAGTCTTACATTTAGGTCTCTAATCCACTTTGAGTTTATTTTTGAGTATGGTGTCAGGGAGTGTTCTAATTTCATTCTTTTACATTTAGCTGTACAGTTTTCCCAGCACCACTTATTGAAGAGACTGTCTTTTCTCCATTGTATGTCCTTGCCTCCTTTGTCATAGATTAGTTGACCACAGGTGCGTGGGTTTATCTCTGGGCTTTCTATCTTGTTCCATTGATCTATGTTTCTGTTTTTGTGCCAATACCATATTGTCTTGATTACTGTAGCTTTATATTATAGTCTGAAGTCAGGGAGTCTGATTCCTCCAGCTCCAGTTTTTTCCCTCAAGACTGCTTTGGCTATTCGGGGTCTTTTGTGTTTCCATACAAATTTTAAGATTCTTTGTTCTAGTTCTGTAAAAAATGCCATTGGTAATTTGATAGCAATTGCATTGAATCTGTAGATTGCTTTGGGTAGTACTGTCATTTTCACAATATTGATTCTTCCAATCCAAGAACATGGTATATCTCTCCATCTGTTGGCATCATCTTTAATTTCTTTCATCAGTGTCTTATAGTTTTCTGCATACAGGTCTTTTGTCTCCCTAGGTAGGTTTATTCCTAGGTATTTTATTCTTTTTGTTGCAGTGGTAAATGGGAGTGTTTCCTTAATTTCTCTTTCAGATTTTTCATCATTAGTGTATAGGAATGCAAGAGATTTCTGTGCAGTAATTTTGTATCAACTCTACCAAATTCATTGATTAGCTCTAGTAGTTTTCTGGTGGCATCTTTAAGCTTCTCTATGTATAGTATCATGTCATCTGCAAACAGTGACAGTTTTACTTCTTCTTTTCTGATTTGTATTCCTTTTATTTCTTTTTCTTCTCTGATTGCTGTGGCTAGGACTTCCAAAACTATGTTGAATAATAGTGGCCCATGAGCCATGACCGCTGAGCCTGCGCGTCTGGAACCTGTGCTCCGCTACGGGAGAGGCTGCAGCAGTGAGAGGCCCGCGTACCGCAAAAAAAAAAAAAAAAAAAAAAAAAAATTAAAAAATGATACAAATAGTTGGAGAGATATACCATGTTCTTGGATTGGAGGAATTAACATTGTGAAAATGACTCTACTACCCAAAGCAATCTACAGATTCAATGCAATCCCTATCAAACTACCACTGGCTTTTTTCACAGAACTAGAACAAAAAATTTCACAATTTGTATGGAAACACAAAAGATCCCGAATAGCCAAAGCAATCTTGAGAATGAAAAATGGAGCTGGAGGAATCAGGCTACCTGACTGCAGACTATACTACAAAGCTACAGTAATGAAGACAGTATGGTACTGGCACAAAAACAGAAATAGAGATCAATGGAACAGGATAGAAAGCCCAGAGATAAACCCACGCACATATGGACACCTTATCTTTGATAAAGGAGGCAGGAATGTGCAGTGGAGAAAGGACAGCCTCTTCAATAAGTGGTGCTGGGAAAACTGGACAGCTACATGTAAAAGTATGAGATTATATCACTCCCTAACACCATACACAAAAATAAGCTCAAAATGGATTAAAGACCTAAATGTAAGGCCAGAAACTATCAAACTCTTAGAGGAAAACATAGGCAGAAAACTCTATGACATAACTCACAGCAGGATCCTTTTTGACCCACCTCCTAGAGAAATGGAAATAAAAACAAAAATAGACAAATGGGACCTAATGAAACTTAAAAGTTTTTGCATAGCAAAGGAAACCATAAACAAGACCAAAAGACAACCCTCAGAATGGGAGGAAATATCTGCAAGTAAAGCAAATGACAAAGGATTAATCTCCAAAATTTATAAGCAGCTTATGCAGCTCAATAACAAAAAAAGAAACAACCCAATCCGAAAATGGGCAGAAGACCTAAATAGACATTTCTCCAAAGAAGATATACAGACTGCCAACAAACACATGAAAGAATGCTCAACATCATTAATCTTTAGAGAAATGCAAATCAAAACTACAATGAGATATCATCTCACACCAGTCAGAATGGCCATCATCAAAAAGTCTAGAAACAATAAATGCTGGAGAGGGTGTGGAGAAAAGGGAACACTCTTGCACTGCTGGTGGGAATGTGAATTGGTACAGCCACTATGGAGAACAGTATGGAGTTTCCTTAAAAAACTACAAATAGAACTACCATATGACCCAGCAAACCCACTACTGGGGATATACCCTGAGAAAACCATAATTCAAAAAGAGTCATGTACCAAAATGTTCATTGCAGCTCTATTTACAATAGCCCGGAGATCGAAACAACCTAAGTGTCCATCATTGGATGAATGGATATAGAAGATGTGGCACATATATACAATGGAATATTACTCAGCCATAAAGAGAAACGAAATTGAGCTATTTGTAATGAGGTGGATGGACCTAGAATCTGTCATACAGAGTGAAGTAAGTCAGAAAGAGAAAGACAAATACCGTATGCTAACACATATATATGGAATTTATGAAAAAAATGTGAAGAAGAACCTAGGGGTAAGACAGGAATAAAGACACAGACCTACTAGAGCATGGACTTGAGGATATGGGGAGGGGAAGGGTAAGCTGTGACAAAGTGAGAGTGTGGCATGGACATATATACACTACCAAACGTAAAATAGCTAGCTAGTGGGAAGCAGCCGCATAGCACAGGGAGATCAGCTCGGTGCTTTGTGACCACCTAGAGGGGAGGGATAGGGAGGGTGGGAGGGAGGGATATGCAAGAGGGAAGAGATATGGGAACATATGTATATGTATAACTGAGTCACTTTGTTATAAAGCAGAAACTAACACACCATTGTAAAGCAGTTATACTCCAATAAAGATGTAAAAAAAAAAAAAAAAAAAGGTAACGCAACCGAAAAAAAAAAAAAAAAAAAGCCTAAGGAAACATGATAACTAAATGTAATATGGTATCCTGGATGGAATCTTAGAACAGAAAAGAGACATTAGTAAAACTGAGTATATGTGGATAAAACATGGACTTTAGTTAATTTAAAAAAAAAAAAAAGATATGAAGAAAAGGGATCTCTTGTGTACTGTTGGTGGTAATGTTAATTAGTGCAGTTTACTATGGAAAACAGTATGAACTTTTGTCAGATAATTAAAATTAGAAATGCCATATGATACAGTTCTTTCACTTTTGGCTATATATACAAAGGAAATCAGTTATCTCGTAGAGAGTTGCACTCACATGTCATTGCAACACTATTCACGATATAACTAAGATAAAGAAGTAATCTAAGTGTCTATAGATGGATGGAAGGGTAAAGAAAATGTGGCATAAATGTAAAATAGAATATTATTCAGCCATAGAAATATGAAAATCCTGCCTTTTTAACAGTATAAATAGACCTTGAGGTCACTGTGCTAGGTGATAAATCAGACAAAGAAAAATACTGTATGATCTCACTTATATGTGGAACATAAAAAAAGTTGAACTCACAGAAGCAAAGAGTAGAATGGTGGTTGCCAGAGACTGAGGGGGTAGGAAAATTGAGATGTGAAAGGGTACGTACTTTCAGTTATAAAATGAATAAGTTTTGGGGGTCTAATGTGCATCGTGGAGACTATAGCTAATAATACTGTATTGTATATTTGAAGTTTTATAAGAGAATGTATTTTAAGTGTTCACACCACAAAAAAGAGAAAACTATATCACAGATAATTTAAATAACTTGATTATGGTAATCATTTCACAATGTATATGTATGTCATATCATCACATTATATACCTTAAATATGTACAGTTGTAATTTATCCATTATATTTGAATAAAGCTGGGAAAAACACAAGAAAAATGGTGTTGATACACCTGAACATCCATATGCAAAAGACTGAAACATGACCCAAACCTCACACCTCAAACAAAAATTAATTCAAAATAGATCGAGATGTAGATATAAAATGTTAAGGCCGTAAAACTTTTAGAGGAAAATGTAGGAGAAAATATTCATGACCTGAGATAGAAAAGAGTTTTCAGATGTGACACCAAAAGCATAAAATGCAAATAAAAATAATAAATTGGACTTTATCAAAATTAAAATATTTAATTTGTGAATGATATTATGAAGAGAATGAAGAGGCAAGCTGTAGGCTGCAAGAATATTTACAAACCACTTATCTCACAGTGTACTTATATTCGGAATATATAAGAACTCTCAAAACTCAATAAGAAAACAAATAATCAGAAAGAAGGCAAAAGGACTGAACAAATGTTTAACCAAAGAAAATATATGGGTGACAAATAATCACATAAAAAGATGTTCATCATCATTAGCCATCAGCGAAATGGAAATTAAAGCCACAAGATACCATTTTACAACCTGTTAGAATGGCTAAACTAAAAATATCAAATGCTGCTGAGCATTCAGAGAGACTGGAACTCCCATACATTACTGGTGTAAATGCAAAAGAGTAGACAATCTGAAAACAATTTGGCAGGTTTTTTAAAAAATCAATTTAAAAAATATATTTGCCGTACGGCTCAGGCATGCCACTTCTGCTTAGCTTATGATAATTCATCTTCATCAAACAACCTGGACATCAATATTCATATCTTCTCTACTTATGACCTCCAAAAAAAGGGAGTAACCTAATGTGATCAACAAACTGAGGTCCAACTCTACAATAGAAAACTATTTTGCAATAAAAGGGAATAGATTATTAACATGAAACAACTTGGCATTTTTCTGAGGGAAAGAAGTCAGTCTCAAAAAGTTATATACTGTATGATTCCAGTAGTACGATGATCTCGAAAAGACAAAGCTGTAGTGATGGAAAAAAATCCATGGTTGCTGGGAGTTAAAGGTTGGGGAGAGAGGGACTACAAAATTATATCACAAGGGAGTTCTCTGAGGTGACGGAACAGTTGTATCTTGGTTGTAGTGATGGCTGAACAAATTTATACATGTGTTAAATTTATAGAACTGTATGCAAAACAAGTCAATTTTAATGTAAATTAAATAAAATTTAAAGTAGTGTAAAAATAATTTTTGTGTCCCCCCCCCACTAGTGTGGATTTAAATTTCCTTGATTAAATATGTAACTGCCTAAAACTAGTTGTGTTTTGTACTTATAGCTCCTATGAAACCAAAAACCAAAAATATATTTGCAAAATAAATACAAATTCCAAAGTTGATAAAGTTCAAAGCACCATTAATTTAATATGGCAGGTAATATTTGGCTGAAACTTACTCTTCTCTCCTAATATGAATCTTACCTGACCATTCAAGCACAGATTCTTTTCTTTTGAGTTTGGCGTGTTTATGTTATTTGACGACTCAGTTATTTTACATTTCTATTCTAAACAGAGTGAATCCTTTGTTTATATGGTAAATTGTGAAGTCATTTGACTTTCACTTGGCAAATTGCATCATTGATTTGTTTCATATTTGCCTAAGGCAATTAAATTAACACTACTTCACACTGATGTGATTGTCAACATAAATGCAAATGTGGATAGTGAAATCACAAGACAGAAAGCCCATAGTTGAAAGATGACCTTCAGATGATCCAGAATACATGCATGAGTCTGTGTGTGTGGGTGTGTGTGTTTGTATATAAAAGTTGCTGAGCAAATGGAAAACATTAGATTAAAATGTTTTTGCGTAGAACTCATGATCACTAACAATATATTGGTATTCAGACATTTGGAGAAACACTCAGCTAAAGCCTTTGGGGGGTTGGATAAAGGAGGATGAGAGTCACCCTCTACATTTTGGGGTTTTAAAGCAATAATTATCCATTTAATATTTAGAAGATTCCAACCTAGCCACTGTTTGAAGTAGAGGTGTTTTGCTCCCTGGATGTTTCTAAGGCGTCTTCAGTCAACTTCCCTTGGTCTCTCCTTCACCCTTTGTCCTTAATGGCTCCATGCCATCCCGGTGTTTGCTCTTCCAAGTTGGATTACTCCCTGATCAGGCTGTTGAACAGAAATTATTTTCTCTTATCTTCATCCATCTCTTTTTAAATTTTATTCTGCAAAGATTTCTCTTTTCTGGAATTTCTATAAATGGAGTCATAGTTTTGTCTTTTGTGTCTGCTTCTTTTGCTCCACAGAATGTTTTTGAAATTCATTGTTTTTTGCATGTTTCAGTAATTTATTACTTTTTGTTGCTGAATAGTATGCCGCTTAATGACTATGCCATAATTTGTTTACCTAATCAACTTTGGGTTGTTTCTAGTTTTTGGCTATTATGACTAAAGCTCTTTTGAACATCTGTGTACGTTCATTTGGGTAGACATGTATTTTCATTTTTCCTGAGTGAATACCCAGGAGTGCATTTTCTGTGTTGTATAGTAAGTTTATGTTTAGCTTTATAAGATGTAGCCAGACTGATTTCCAAAGTGGAATACTATTTTACATTCCCACCAGTGATGTTTGAGCACTCCAGTTGCTCCGTATCTTTGCCAAAACTAGATATTGTTGGGGCTTCCCTGGTGGCGCAGTGGTTGAGAGTCCGCCTGTCGATGAAGGGGACATGGGTTCGTGCCCCGGTCCGGGAAGATCCCTCATGCCGCCGAGTGGCTAGGCCCGTGAGCCATGGCCGCTGAGCCTGCGTGTCCGGAGCCTGTGCTCCGGAACGGGAGAGGCCACAACAGTGAGAGGCCCGCGTACCGCAAAAAAAAAAAAACCCAGAAAAACAAAAAAACCTAGATATCGTTGGTCTTATCGTTTTAGTCATCCTAGCATATATGTGTATATTGGTATTTAATTTTGGCCTTAACGTGCATTTCCCTTATAAGCAATGATTTGTGAATTGTGTGTTCAATTCATACATTTTCTAAAATGGGAAGTTTATCTTGTGATTATTGCATTGTAAAAGATCTTTGTATTCTGGATATAAGTTCTTTGTCAGATATGTGTATCATGTATGATTTCTCCAAATCTATGGTTTGCCTTTTCGTTCTCTTAACAGCATCCTTTGAAGAACATAAATTATTTTCATAGAGGGCAGTTTATAAATGTTTTCTTTTATGGTTTGTGCTTTTTATATTCTAGCTAAAAAATTATTGCCTATTACAAACGCATGAAGATTTTCCTTCTATTTTTTCTTCCTAAGAGTTTAAAGGTTTCAGCTTTTGAATAATATTATTCAGTTGTATTTGTAGGATGCCCTCTATTGGAACTTGATATTTTTTTCACAGCTAGGCTGGGGTTATGGATCTCTGGGAAGGAGATCGCTGAGGTGAAGTGCATTTTCATCACATCATATCAAGGGTACATATACATTATCAACAAGATTTATCAGTATTGATGTTGCCCTTGATCACCTCTTTTTTCCCTTTTTCCATATCATACTCTTTAGAAGAAAGTCAGTATGGGTAGCCTGCACTTAAGGAGAGAGGTGTTATCCCCATCCTTTAAGATGGAGTATCTACATTGTTTATTGGGATATTTTCTGCATGAGAGATTTGTCTGCTCCCCATCATTTATTTATTAAATAATTTCTTTATAATCAATATGGGCTCATGAATATTTATTTTATATGTTGGTTTATAATTCAGTACTGCTTTATTTATTTTGATGTTCAAATGCTCAAGCTTTGGCCATTGGGAACTCTTTCAGTTCTCCTTTGGTATAATTTCATTTTGTGTGTGTGTGTGTTTAAACACTTACTTTATGACAGTACAAGTTGCTATGGGCTCATCTTTTACAATTCTTGCCTCGGTCCTAAAATCAGCCCTGGTCCTGTTTCATGGAGACTGGTATAGGAAACCAAGATCTGGGTGTGCTTATTTCTACAGGGGTTTTATTTCTTTTAGGCCTTCTAAGATGACAGAAAATCAAAAAATAAAATTTGTGTTTACTAGCCAGTTTATCACACGTGTCTATCAATATTTTTATAGGTACTATCTGTTAACCATGTGGTTAATTTAATACCACATAGATAGCTCTAGCCTGTTCTCCTTGCATGTTTGTAACTACCCACTCCAACAAAGAGAACAGTGTTGTTTTTTAATATTTATCTTTATTTTATGGATCCTGAATGCACACATGAAGTTTCTGGAGCAGAGCAGACTGTGATTTGCAGTAAAGTAAATAATAATACCCCTGTGGTTCCCCTGTGTTCCAGTTCTTACCCCTGGAGTAACACAATGAGAGCTGGATGCACAAACCTATATACACAGTCTGTATTGTAGGTGAGGAACCCCCCCAAAATGAATCTGGGTGCTTACATACATGCTGTCTCCCTCTCTTCCCAAAACGAAGCAGAAAAAACCTATGCTTCTCTAGAACGGCTCTGAGTTCTTCCGTTCTTCAGAATGTAAAGAAATCTCTGAGGAAAAGTTAACTATTGTTTCCAACTTTACAACAAAGGATGTCTCCCTGGTCCCAGATCTTGGCTTCTCTTGACGCGTAAACGCATACCTCTGAGAGGTAAGTCTCTCTGGAGTTTTCTCTAGTTAATCAATCATAAATTACCTTCCAATGCTTGCTTTTAGCCTAGGTTCTAAGTTCAGTAAAATTTGCTCAGACATCCCTCACCCTGCAAAAAAATAAAAAAATTTTTTATAGCCTCATACAGATGAGGAAAATGAAGCTCAGATAGGTTAAAACTTGCAAAAGTTATGGGTGCTGAAGGTGGGATATAAACTGAAGTATATCTGAGTCCAAAGCCCATGTTTTTCAAGAAGTGACTTAGTTCCAGAAAAGAGATGTTTCAGGAACATACTTAACTTAGTCCTTTGACCTTGCTGTTCATATTCCTTTCTTCGTCTGCCCACCTCATATCTTCATTAGTTAGCTCTTGCAGAGTTTTGTTTTCCAATATTTATTCATTAGTGCTTTGCATTTTTAATATTTTGGTGTATCTCCTAAAGTATTTTTAAAATATTCTTTGCTTTCTAGAACTTGACGAAGTATGGAATCTTATTAAAATCCTAGAGATCTTAGGAAAGATTAGGTAACACTAGAATGATGCTCGGATAAGCAAAACCATTATTGCTGTCTCTGGGAGTAACTTCCTGGTTTAATGTGAACAGATAACTCATCTTCAGTTTTAAACATACCAGAAGTTTTCCCTGTATTTTTCCTCCTTTGTATTTTCCTCCAATGCATTTTGTGCTTATTCTAACCTTATATTTTGTTATCCCTGTTCTCCTGAATGGTTTACACTGACGCAACAGTAATGCTCAATGTGAGTTGTAAATAGTTATTCAGAAGAGTGTAAAAACCCCAATGGTATTTCCAGGTAATGAGGTACAAGACAAACTTTATAATTGACATTTTTGGTGCATTCTCTTCAATCCTACTGCCATATAGAGGGCTCAGGATAACTCTGTAATGTCATGAAGTTTTCCACATTGCTTAAGAGAGTTTTGTGCATTTCAGTTATGGAATTGTATTCAGAACCACTATTTAATTCCTGACAATTGCTTGGGTTTGACAATTCCTGACTTAGCTGTTAGCTATTTCCCTATGTTTTCGAGAATGGGATGATAATGCAGACTCCTTTCACAGAACATAAAAGGACTCTGGACAGTTCTTATAAATGTTCACCTGCAAGCCTAATTTCCTGCCATTGTAGCATTAGAATAAAAGCCCAAGAGAAAACAGTTCACTAGTCCTGGTTTAGCTAGTTCCTGGAGTGTGTTTTGTCACAGGTTATGAATATAGACCTGTAACTGGGGGAGTTTCCTTTCCTGCATGTGAGAATACTTAACTGGCTATGGTGAAACCGGAAGTCTTTTCAAGCAGTATAGCCAGGCTCCCTGAGGCAACACAGCCATCTGCTTAGCTGCAGTGGCCATGGTGCCTGTAGTTAACACAGTTTTGCTATTTGGAGCTCAGACATTTAGAGAGCTGCGTGAAGACTTTACTCCAAGCAATCTGCAGTCATCATTGAACACTGCACGGTGGTGTGGCTGCCTCTGGTGCTGTTTCCAGTAGCTGCCATGCTGATGGGCATCTGTCTGTCCTACTGTCAGTAGAGTACTCGCAACACTATTTTGACAGTAAGTGACTTCTTGGTTAGTCTTTTAGTTTTCTGTCTTCTTTCTACTAAAAGTCTGACTACACTTCATGACCATGACCTACTGACTGAATGTTGATTGCCAAAGATAACTGTTAATTTCAGATAAATTTCCGCCAACTTACCCACTGTCACCTTATTTGAAAATCTCATACTTGTGGAAGGTGCGTGAAACGTGTGTGGTCTTTCCAATTTAAGATCATGTGTAGAGGAGAAGTAAACGGTTCTTTTGAAATAAAATATTACAACGTTAAATGTATCCTTTGTATACAAAAGGGGTTCCTTGGGTGACAAAACTCTATCCCTTCTCTCTACAAGTTAAGCATATGGAGGGAATAAAAACTATTTCAGAGTTTAAAAATAGTTTACCCTGTTTACAAATCAGTAATAATTCAATTTTAATTTATCCTAACAGCTTGGAAGACCTCTGTCAGCATGTCCTTTTGGTTATAGGGAAAAGATAAAACCATCTTCCTTATTGCTCATTTGTTCATTCATTCACTCATTCATCAATCTACAAGTTCTAAATGGAAATGCACGAGGCAGGAACTCTGCCTGTCTTAGCCTGCAGAGAAGAGGAAGTCGTGGTCTTTGCATTTAAGCCTACCTCAGTGTTCATGGAATAAATGGATGAATGAATGAATAACTCTTTTTTTCTTTTGCTTTCTGGTAATCAAGAGTTTGAATATTGGGGGAGGAGAAATGTTGAATATTCTTTTAGCATAAGCGTGTCAGAGCTTCTACATAAGATGGTAGCAACTTCTACATTGTATCGTCATCTGAGTTTATCCATCCACAGAATCAGAAATAATAACAACAGCAACAATAAATGGTAGAAGTAGTCTTACAAGACAGAGACCTGTACAAGTAAACACTGTTTTCAGAGCTGTTAACTTTTACCTTTAGAAAGTTGAAGCTGTCACTTACCTGTCTGCTGCAAACGTCAAATTCTTACTTAGGATATATCCAGAAAAGCAAAGCACTGTTCTTGACATCTTTATGATTTTTATATTCTGATTTTGTTCTACTATAACGTAGGAGGAGGAAATAGTGTCTTTCAGTTGTCCAAAGGGTTTATACTTTTAACAGGCAAGTTGACTATGTACATTCCAATTCTCAAATATTTTTTGACATTCTCTTATGGACAAGGCACTCTGCTGTGTTCTCTGAGGAATACAAAAATGGACAAGACAAGAAACAGTTAAATAGGGGGAATAAGAATGTGTATAGATACCCATAATACAAGACAAGGTGATAAATGCTTTCAGAGAAGGAAAAAACAATACCTGTTGTCGCATGGTGGAAAGGAGATATATTTGGGGATTTATCAGAGAAGGATTTATGAGAGAAGAAATACTGGTCTTGAAACTGAGACTCTTTAGGGTTTATTCAGTTAGAAATAAGAGTGGAGGCAATTCAAGGTAGGGTAAACCTTATGATCCAAGGTCATTTGTTTCTTTATTAATCAAACATTTATTGAGCCCTACAGTGCATATTTGCAATCCACAAGTAACTTGCGATCAGCTGAGAAGGAAGACATTTACCTAATAAACACAATGGGATGTGATAAATTTGGGAAAGGTGGTATGTACTGAGTATAATGGGAACACAGAGAAAGAAGCAATTGATTCTGACTAGAAGGGGAAGGAGATTACATTTGACTGGGGCCTTGGGGAATAAGTAGGAATTTTATGGTGGAGGAGAGGGAGAATGGTATTTCAAAGAGAAGAAAGATTATATGCAAATTGTCTAAGCCAGGGTTTCTCATAATGTGATTCTTTGAAGCTCCTGTATCAGAATCAACTAGTATGCTTATAATATATGCATATTCCTAGCCCCTCCCCAGATCTATTGAATTGCAATCTCTCTGAATGGAAGCCAGAATTTACCTTCTAAGGATATTTCTGAGCCTGATAAAGGTTGAAAATTGCTGGTCCAAATGAAGTGATGTGACTCCTTTGGGGAAAGGAGAGTAGTTTGACATAGCTCAAGCTTAGGGTGTGTGTGAGACGGAATGGCAGAGTAGTGGGAGAGGAAAGGTATTTTGGGCAACAGACAGTGCACTCTTTATTTGCAGTGTAGCAGGAGCTGTAAGAGAGAAAACTAGAAGAATGGTCGGTGCCAAAACACCGAGAAACTTGAATAATGCATCAACTTTGTTCCTCTGGTAACTGGAAGCCATTGAAGTTTTTGAAGTAGGGGAGTGAAGTGTGTAAGACATCACATACACGAAAACCCAAAAAGTTTCCAAAGTTACCACCATGCCTTTCAAACAGTCGATAATACAGTTGTTAAACTGACTGCTTTTTTCTCCTATAAATATACATACAAGATTTTAGAGAACTTTAAAAAAATAATCAAAATTCAATGTCTTACTTATATGTTTCAGTTGTTATTCTGGATATTGCCAATAAACATATTGTAGATTCTCTTTGTAATGTGTATTTAATGATTTCAGTTTTGACTCTTTACAGCACAGCCTGAATAGGTATGATTGTATTAATTTACAAATTCAATGAGGTAATTTTTCAATTGCTTGGGCCATCAGATGGAAATGGTGGACAGGGCAAATTGGCCTATGAATCTGTAGAGGGACCCAGCTGGCATCGCAATGGGGTTCTGTGAGCCTGTGACCCTCCACTCTTTGTTGTTTGGGAGACAGTATCGGCCACAGTGGCCGTCTTGAATTTGGGGACTTCAGCTGGTTGTAGCTTTGAGGTAGGGAGGATATAATCCTTGAAATGTCCTACAAACTTCATCTTCCTCTGTGAACTGTGTGTCATCTCCCTCTTGGAGATCACTGAAAATGTGACCTAATGGCTTCCCTTGTTATCTCAAAGTCTGGCGCCATTACCACAGTGCTCCCTCCTGGCGCCCACATTCCTATTTGGCGAAAGTTCATTACCTTTGGCAGAGAGGGCCTGTTTCATACTTGAAACCTGCCAAGGAGTGATCCTGTCTTGGGGGTCAGAGGCAATGGCTCAGTGACCTGAATATCAGGGTGTCCATCCTGGAGCTTGTACATTTAGGCCAACTGTGCAACTTTCCACATCTCAACCACATGAGGCTTAATCTCTGCACAACCTAAAGAGTGACAGGGACTCTGCAGTACTCTGAAGTCTGTGCTGAGGGCTGAGAAAGCAACAAAGGACTCTCTCAGCTCACGTCAAGAAGTTCAGATCTTCAGAGTATGCCTTGAGCCACTTTTGTAAATTTTTTAATACTCTATTCTCTGTCCCATTCCCCTCCTCTAAAAGAAAAAAAGAAGGGCAAGGGGCGTGACAAGTGTCCACTAACTTTCATGCAGCACAGCTGATGGCCAGTTCTCAGGCTTTTCTTTGACAAGTCGGCTGCGTACATATGTTGATCTGGCCACACGGTGCCTGTTTTCCAAAGTGAAGTGGGTCCCTTTGTGGGCCTAGTGTAGGGTGAGGCTCTCTGAGCACTCATTACAGAAACCCTTCCCTTCTAAGGAAGACTGGCTCCAAAAGACACAAAGAACATGCACAACCCCCAAGCACACCCCAAAGAAAAACTGGAGGAGGCTGCCCAGGGCTTGCCAGGATGTAGTGGGGTGGGGTGGTGTTAAAATTTGCCAGAATAATCCACATGGATGATTGATCTTTGACCATAATTGCAAAATTTGTCCCTTGTTATGGTCCGTGAAGTGGCCATGGGAGGGACAGGCCAACCGATAGGCCTCTGTGAAGGTGGGAAGTTGGGCTATGAGCGTGGCACAGAGGCACTTCTGTCGACTTACCCTGAAGAAAAAAGGCTCATTTTACAATGCTTGTAACAGAAATATATCAACTTAAAAGCAAAATACTAGGCATTTGGGGTATATGGATCTCTAATAAAATGGCCCAAATCTTTCAGGAAGTTCTCTCATATTTGCAAAACCATCGATGTTGAGAGTGGCTTTTTATGATTTAAACTTCCCAAATGCTGTTTATGTATGACAAAAAATAAATAAGAAAATAGGTGTAGGGATAATTTATTCATACATATCATATATGCATATATACAATAAATTTGTGATTTGTTGTAGCATCATGGATATTTTCCCTTCCCTATCTCAAGAAGACACCCCTTGCAATTGTCTTCCTCGGCACTAGGAGCCCTTGTTTGTCGATGGTGGTATGGCGGAATTTGCCATTCGCTCATGGCTCTTGCTGGTGAAACCTAGGCTTGTCAAGGAGGCATTGTTGCCAGGAAATCTTCAGGGATGAGGAAATGCAGTAAGATAAACTAGAGTAAGGAAGTCATGTTGAGGGCACGTATGTTCCCAGGGGTGTTCTTAGATGCCTTTGTGTAGACAAAAGCCAGTCTGTGCATGAAAACACATGTGATGGGGGCTTGCTTGTTTCCGAACGAAGGTGGAGGAGAGGGGCTGGAGGGGAACTGACATATGAACGCCTTACACCTGAACTGGTAAGGGGTCGAGTAGCTGCCTGTCCTCTGGAGGCCATACAGACCAGAGCAATAGTCATTTCTGGAGTAACTGGTGGAGTGCCTAGAGCCCTTCTATGACTATTCCAAACTATTTGTGACCCTTGATATTGTAGGGTTCTGGAAGGAGTTTGAAAGTGATGGAGCTCCAGTAATGACTGGAGTCATCACATTTCCTCTCCGCTTTGCAGGTTAGAGTTTAGAGATTAAATGTGATTTAGGGACCTAAAGGAATAGACGTTTTTTACATCTAGATTTGTGGAAATTATACACACTACAGATAAATATAGCAAAGTTATTTTACTAAGAATATTCACATGTTATAGCCATGATTCACAAAGAGCCAGGAGGGCTTTTGTCCCATCTTAAGGTTGAGGGAAGAGAAACTCAGAGAAGTCGAGTTACTTTCCCAGAGTCACATAGGTAGTAAGTACAAGCTGAGGCCTGGGACCCACAATGTCTGACTCTAGATCCAAGTTTTTTCTTTCTCGTGGGGCTGATGCTAATATAGCACGTTGCAGTAAAACGGAGTGCTTTTAAATGTGAGAAAAAAAAAAGTCCTGTGTTATCAGAGTCATCGCCCCTCAGGGAACATTTCCTATGGTCTCTAAAATATCGCTGTGATCTGAGAATGTTAGATTTGAAAGGAACCAAGGAGATCTTCTGCATGTTTCTCAGGTTAGAGATGAGGAAGGTGGAGCCTAGGAGATGACGTGAGCTGACGATGGCCCAAAGGCTGGTTTGAGACAGAACCAGTGCAGGAACCCAGACATCTTATCTCCTAACTCAGGGGCCTCCATGTCAGCATGAAGTCTCCCACCATTGATGAGGTAGCGCAAGACACACTGCAATATCATTTGTTATTAACTACAATCAACAACAATAACAACAAATAACAATACTGCTGAGTGGGTGTGTGAGAAAATCTGTGGTTCTCCTCAGTAGCCAGAAAAATTTCACAGTAAGTTATTTCATCCTAGAGGCTCATAATTATTTATAAAACAGACAGCCACATAGCTACTTGCTTTGCTAATAATAATAGCTGGGACATGCGGACACCCTAAAGAGGAAATGTGGTCTCTTTAGATCGGCAGACTGAGCTGGCTAATTCTTGATTTATTTAGAGTAAAATGTAATACTGATTTGGGTTCTGTCCTAACACACGCCACATTGAGATACTTCTGAGAAAAGAGCACTAAACTAGGAGACAAAAGATCTGGGGTCACAACCTCGTTGTGTCACTTACTCCTCTTTGTCTTTAGGCAAATTGTTTGCTGTCTGAAGCCCCCCCTTATGTGATAAGTGGTGTTGCCACAGCTGCCCTGCCTACCTTACAAGGTCGTCATAAAGAGTGTATACTATATTGTATACTGTAATGCAGAAGAAAGGATTTTGTGAACTCTAGTTTTAATAGGTGATTATTCAGAAATTCCGTAACATTATTTATTAGGGTGAATAAAAAAGAAACAAGCTGGCTGGTGAAGATCTACTGTGAAGCTTCTCTTCCATGTTCAAGGCTCTGTGTAAAGGTGCTTTATACATTGTGCATATAATTCCTACAAAAACTCTGTGAAGTGTGTGTCATTAATTTTACAGACAGAATTTGGGGATCAGGTCACTCAGTTGGCCATGCGGCCAACTGGTAAGAAAAAAGAGTTGATTTGAATCCAGTTTCTTCTGAGGACTAGACCCCTGCTCTTGAGTGGGTGGCTGTCCCACCTCTCAGAAGAACCCAGGGGTCTCATTTGCCACTGGCAGGCCTGTGGCATTATTCACCTACAGGATGGATAGCACACTGGAGAATGGCTGACCTGGTGTCTCAGGCAGAGACGCTGGGTTGCAGTCGCAGTGCCTTGGCCCAGTCAGATCCTAACTCTGGATGTTTTGACTCGCCGCTGCAGAACACACTTGTGTTTTTCCATTGTTTTATCATGAAGCACGGCGATAAAAGCCTTTCTTTTATAGGCCTTGTGAAATAAACTGAAGCATGGTGTTTACAAAGACATTGCACTTGATCAGTCTGCTGCTGCAGCCTTAGGAGTGCTCTGCCCCCGCAGACAGCACTCGTTTTAATGGCCCAAAGGAAACAACCTTTTAAGAAGATCAAATGAGACACATGAAAGGAAATCTGGCTTCTTAGTCCCATGGGTAGGAAAAGTAGCTGTTACATTTCGGTTTAAATTTTGAGAATTGTTTGCCTCTTCAGACTCCAGGGAAAAGAAATAGATTTATATTGGAATCCTGCCTGGAGATGAAGTTGCATACCACTGAGTTAACTTACTGCATTGTGCAGAGTGGGGCTGCCTGTGATGTGAAAGTTGGAAACACTTGGGTTCCCATACTAGCTCTGCCACCCACAAGCTGTATGACCTTGGAAAAGTGAACGAACCTCCCTGAACCTATTTCCTCAGGTGTAAAATGCAGAATTTAATGTCTATTACAATGATCTTTGAAGGGTATATTAAAAATTCAAGGAAAATAAATTCAATTGATTCACAGTAGGCTATCAGTCGATTCACAGTAGGCTGTAAATTCCCCTGTAGGTTGTCAGTTCCCCTCGACCTGTGGACTGGTGACTGAAGTTTTAGTTCCACAAATTGGTGCGTGATTTTGGGCAAATCACCTCATTTCTCAAGCTCTTCGTTTCTTAATTGGAAAGAAGGAAGAACTTGGACCAGAATTTCTCTGAAATTCATTCCAACCCAAATGTTCCATGTGTCTATAACTGATTACTTTAACCCTACAACCACAAGAATTTTGGTTGTTACTACTTGAAATACTTCAAAGCGAACTCTTTTCTATGGCTCTGACATTTTCCCGAGAATAAAATATAAGGATTCTATGCAGATAAACATGAAAAGGATATCTTCAATCTAATATCTGCATATTTCAGATAAGTTTGTGTATGGCTATAAACTTGCTTGACAACATGTATTTGTCTCACCACAAATGCATGTTGTATAACTTGAAGGCAAGGTGTCGGTATTTCACTCACTTTTATGGCAGAACAGAATTCTTAACACCCAGCAATTACTCAATGTGTATCAACTGATTGACTTTTTCAGTTTTTTTTACATGTGTAGTTGCCAGAGCTATAGACTTGCTTGGACTAATAAAGAAGTGGTTTTAAGCATTTCCCTAAATGTTTATGTTTCTATCAACTCTAATTTATGTGTATGGACTAACTTCCCAAGCATTACAATGGGCTGATAGCAAGGGATGGGCCACCTAGAACACGCACGATTCTCACTCAGAATTTCTCAGCAGAGGCCAACCCTGAATCTATACTTTTGGCAGGTAAGGTAAGGTAAGGCATGGGTATCATGTTTCCTGTCCTTCCTCTTATCCTCATCTTTCCTTGCTCCAAATCCTTCAATAGCTTCCTTTTTATTACACATCAAATTTAACCATCACCTAGCTTTGTTAACTCTCCATTTAAAAAAATATTTTCATATATTTATGTATGTATGTATTTATTTATGGCTGCGTTGGGTCTTTGTTGCTGTGCATGGGCTTTCTCTAGTTGCGGCCAGCAGGGGCTACTCTTTGTTATGGTGTGCGGGCTTCTCATTGTGGTGGCTTCTCTTGTTGCGGAGCACAGGCTCTAGGCGCACAGGCTTCAGTAGTTGTGGCTCGCGGGCTCTAGAGCTCAGGCTCAGTAGTTGTGGCTCACGGGCTTAGTTGCTCCGTGGCATGTGAGATCCTCCCAGACCAGGGCTCGAACCCATGTCCCCTGCATTGGCAGGCAGATTGTCACTGAGCCACCAGGGAAGTCCCAACTCTCTATTTCGTATCGTTGGCCTCGATCTTTATTACAAAGAGCTCTTTCCAACAGACTACATTTTCTCCTGTATGTACAGTTAGAAAACCCTGCAAGGACTTGAGAACTCTGGTTATTTTGAGGTTATCATTTCAGGAATTGAGAACTACCAGAAATTCTAGGGAGAGTTGGAGAAATCGTAGGCCTGCAATATCAGAATTTTTTGAGAGAAAAGAGCAGCATTCAGGAAGTTTCCAATGAGCTACCAGAGACAACAGAGTGATAAAGTTTTAGTGTTTCATTGAAATGGGTTTTGGTTATTTCTGTGAAATTCCCAAACTGAGCACAGATGGTAGTATTTTAAATCCATACAGACCTTGTCATTACAAAGGATGAGGAAGCACTTGACAAAGTCATTGTGGTTACCATGCTACACAGTGTCCAGTTGGGAGATAAAAGAATTGCACGGACCATTAGCACTTGAGAAATTGAACAACTGTGTAGGGAAGAGAAATGTTGACTAGTGACCCTAGGAGGGACTCTACTTTTCTCAAAAGGAACTCGAGAGATCTCAGATTAAAGAGCAGACTAGATTTTGATATTATATAATTCCTGTTCTCATTCATGGAACAGTTTTTTTTGAGCATCCACTATGTGGTTGGCATTATTCTAGCATTGTAAGGAACACTAAGGTGGATAAGAGAGTATCTGCTTTTGTGTTTAGAAGAACAAAAAATAACACTCTTTTCTTCCCTTTTTATCTTTGAAACCAATTGAAAATAAGATAACTGTCATCTGGCAATCAGAATAGTAGCTTTATTATTGATAAAGCTGATTGGAGGACATGGACAAATGGACTTGCCAATGGTAGACCTTAGGACAGCCCACTCTAAGAAGAGTTTGCATTGGCAGAGTGGAAACACTGACGTAGAATCATTATTGTCCAACCCATCTTGCCTTTTGGGCCAAAACTGGTAGCTTTTTAATTGATTAGCTCTACTTTGTAAGATTCATAGCCCCTAGTAATCAGATAACTTATCTCTTCTTTCATTAGGAGAAATGAATAGGAGCACTGTGGAGTGAGACCCAGAGTGTTACATCAGTGGAAGGAATCTCATGGAACTTTTGAGGTTGGGGAATAAAGATCTCCACTTAATATTTTCCAGCTTTTTTTCCCTAACTCATGGGCTTAATCTCTAAGTTTATGGTAAAATGACAGTGTGTTTGTCCCTCTCAGCAGAAGAGATCATCAGTACAGCAGGGAATCCATGCTCTAGCCTTTGCCACGCAACTCCCCCAGTTCCTATTTCATTTTGGGTATCTTCCTGAGACCACTGACAGAAAGTTTAGTCTGGGTTATTAGATGGCCTTTGAAGTGGGTTAGAGCAGGGACTTAGGCTAAAATGTGCTTCCTATTTTATATCTCTTCTTAAATTGCATTCTATCATCTTGTCCAAGGTTGTGACATAAACCCAAAGAAACAAAACTGACATATGGAGATGCCCCCAATTTGAATACAATCCTATTTTCTCTACTGAGTTCCTAGGGAGAAATAAAAGCACAAAAATAAAATTCTCTTGTTTTTAAAATAAAGTTCAAATTTGCTGAAGACTAAAAATTTGCTTAAGGACTTCAGTAGATAAGATTTGACAGTTTTGAACTTGACATAGAGATGACTTCTAGACTTGTACTTGCTTGTAGAGACGTCTTTGTACATCACATTTCATCAGCATGATGTGGTCAGTTTGTAACTTTTTTCCACCAGTGCAGTGGAAGTCAATCTAGCTAACGTTTATTGAGCACTTCCTATGTGTAAAGCGTTAGGGCTGATACCGACATGACTGAAGACGTAGCTCTTGTCTCTCAGAGGTTTACAATCAAGTAAATGAGATAAAATCATTGACATACAAGGTGCCTCTCTATCTGGTTCAACCTAAATCACCAGCACCATTTCTCATTTTTTCTTCTCGGTTCCAGCCACACTGTCTTCATATGCTCTTAACACACTATGCCTAATAACATCCCTGTACCCTTCTATGTGTGTTTTCTTCCATAAGTGACCCCTTTTCTGCCTTTTCAGACAGGCAACCGCTAAGAACCAGTCCAAAATCACTTCTTTGGTTAAAACTTTGTTGGTTTTCTGGAAACAGATGTTCAGACCTTCCACTGAGTTCCCATTGTATTCTTTTATACCTCCATTATAGCGCTTATCCCCTTTAGATTTACTGCTTTAGAATAATAAGAATATCTTCGTTTGTTCGTTCTTCTCTGGTGGATTGTAATGATGGCTTTGATTCTTTACTTCTTCTTATATCTGTGCCCTTTACCATGTGACTTTAAGGGTCTTCCCACCAAGAGGCAGAGCTTATGTCCTTGCTCTTTGATTCTGAATTTGGTTGTATGACTTGCTTTGGCCAAGGGGATGTTAGCAAAGGATGCAGAGTCTAGAAAGAGTACTTGAGTATTTCTCGTTGTGTTCTTGTGCTTCTTCCACGGCTTCGAGGATATGCCCTGGCTAGCTCCTTGGAGGATGAGCAACACGTGGAGCATGCCAGTTTGGCCCAATTATACCAGCCAAAGCCAACCTAGATCAGCGCACACCAGCTGATTCCCAGACATTTGAGCAAGCCCGGCCAAGTACAGAAGAACTGCCTCATATACGGTCCAGACTGACATGCAGCTCATTGCTTTGCTGAATACATGCTTATTAATTTACTAAATATATGCTTATCACTTTATGACACTGGGTTTGGGGTTAGATGTCAGGTAGCTATTTTGTCAAAATAAATAATATCCCTTCTGTTTCCTCCATTAGATTAGTGAGTTTTCTGAGAGTAGTGATTATGTAAGATTCATCCTTTTTCTTCCCCGATACTTAGCATAGAGAAGGTATATGTGTTTACCGAATGAAAGATAGCTTAGATAAATGAGTATAATACACCCAAATTAGAGATTACTTCAAAACTGATTAAATTTGACTTTGAAATATACAGTAGAAAAAATTTTTTTTATCGTTATAGCCATTTATTTTCCTAATGTTTTCCTTAGGCTAACTTTTATGATGCTTATATACCGTATACCAAAATTTGAAGGAGAATAGACATCTAGGAAATAACCAAGAGAAAGCAAGTTAAGGATGAAATGAAAATGTCACTGTTAATCACCTAGCTGACAATGTGAAATAGATAATCTACTGATTCCATTGTCCCCACTTCATGTAGCCATCAACCATGATATGAAAAATTATTCCTAGCTACCATTTTTCAAAATCGCTGTTGCCTGACACTGAAATAGTTCAGGTTATTATTAACGTAGACCCAAATATTCCTACTTGCTTGTATACATTTTAATGAGCACAGAATTGCCAGTTAAAGCAGCAGAATCAGGTGGTTTAATATTTTTCTGCTGGTTTCCCAGTGACAAGTAGCCCAAATTGCTGAAAGTTGGGCTTTAGGGACAATTTGTCAGTTTTTGATAGAAGCTGAAACATAATTAGGGTGTTAATTGGAAAGTTGAGAGAGCACTGTGTATAGGAATCAGTTTTGAAGAATGGGTGCAGGCAGTCAAGCAGGAGTCTGTAGTTCTTGCACGGTGGAGCTGCCCCTGAGTCACAGCCTTCCCTGAGCTCTTACACACTGCACTCGATGAATGATAGGTCCATTCTGCACATGCAATAAAAACACAAAAACTGCAGGTTTGGGGAAAATAATTAAGAAGGATCTGTCCCTTCAGGCAATTTTTTTTTTTTCCATTGGCGAACACTGAGTAAACATTGCAGAATTAAGGTACTTGTAGAGGTAGGGAAGAAAAGAAAAAAGCCATTTTTGGTAAGCTGTTAAGAAATATGAATTAGAAAATTTAGCTAGTAGTTTCTTGTTGTCACGCTGGCTGGACATGTTCTGATCTGACAAATATGAATATACAGAAATTGTTTTGCCTGTCATTGGAAAGAAGCCCTGGTCTGTGAAAGTCCCCCTCCAGGCCTTTGTGACTGTATTCTTGATTCCTGTTTGGTAGCCAGTACACCAGAGTGTGGGCTGGCATTTTTTCAGTCTGTCTTTTTCACACTCCTAGGTCATTTATAGTGAGACCGTACCCTCTACCCTAACCCATTTGTCAGACCAGAAAGTGAATTCTGTGATTCTTATGGAAAAGCTAAGTTTACTTCAAGGTTTTGTTGGAGGACATTGAAAACGGTCATCATTTATTTGTGTTCAGAGCCAGTTAGGACTATTTGTTTTAAGTTCTAAGCAAGACAGCAGTCAAATACGAAGGCAACCTCTGGGAAGGGTCCCGGTATCACGAAAAGAACATTGGTCTTAAAATAAGAAAGATCTGCGTTCTAATCTTCACTTTGTCACTTGCTAATTAGGCAGTCTTGGCTGGTTACACAGCTTAGCTGACTCAGTTTACTTATTTGTAAAACTGGGTTAATTTAAGTTTTATGGGTTAGTACAAATGAAGCATATATAGCAGGCATTCAAAAACAGTTTGGAGGTCTTCCCTTATTCTCTAGTTCTTTTGGTTTCCTCATGCCTAAGTCGTATAAACAGAATTAAATTAATCACTGGTGGTGAATGAAGACATGAAAGCCCAGTGCCCAGAATTAGTACAGATCTGTCAGTATAACTCTGCACTGAGCTGCACTAACCGACTACCTCAATTCCAGTTCTAGGCTCTGATTACTGGGGTGCCGGGGTTGTATTAAAGTCAGTTGGTGAGAAAGAGACCCAGAGGTACTAACTCATTAGTATTCTCAGACAGTCAAGTCTTCCACATCACTGTTTTTCCCTCTTTAGGCTCAAGAGGTTAATTATATTTTTTAAAAAAATGAGTTTTTCAGTGCTTGATGATTTCAACTGAGCTGGATATATAATCTACTTCACCTTTGACCTGATGAGGCTATAAGATGCAGAAATGTAACATGGTGATTTAACCCCAACTCTCTTAGAGAGATTTGCTAAAACACATATACACACACACTTTTGTTATTTACATTCGGAAAAACAATTCTATTCTCAATCTGAGATAAGTGTTTTTATGTGTAAACTTTATTACCCATTCCATTTCTACTGAACATTGAGCTCCAGAGAAAGTGTTCAGGGATATGGTAAAATCTGAGTGATTTGAAAAAGAAAACATATCCATAGTGAAAGATGTGGGACGGAGTCCTCACAGATGGGAGACAAAGAGTTCTTTTCCTATCAAATTTTGTAGGATGAGATGCAGATCTGATTTCTAGCTATTGCAGATCATGAGACTAAAACTATATGGGATGCTTTACTTTCTCCTCTTTCCTTCCTTCGCCCAAACATTTGGCCTGGTTTCTGGGAAGCAAACTCTGTGTTAACGCTCATCACCTGCTATCTACAGAGTTCCAGGCAGGTTAACTTGATCATCTTGGTCTCCCCCATCTGATGATGGAGTGCTGTGACACCTTAGAGAGGGATTATGGCAGTAGGAAAGGAACGAAGACACGAAAACCTTTTTCTGTAGATAGTTTTTGGTCATATGTGAAATGCATTTAATTCTTGATTTAAATTGTAAGAAAACCAATAAGGGGTCAGTAAAGAGTATTCAGAGAGAAGGGTGGAACTTACTGCGAAGATGTGATTCTTTTTTACAATGGCACAGGTATGTCAAAATGAATGAACTTTTAACTCCAGTATAAACTGACTTTTCCAGCTGAAATTCTCTTGGTAAAAAGCAGGAGAGCCTCAGGGAAAGGATTTAGGACTGAAAAAGAAGCCCTCATCTACAATTTTATTCTCTGTTTTTATAGTTATGTCACATTAACTTTAATGAGGCAAAATGTCTATCAAGCTTTAGAACTCTATGAGAAATTTTAAGGAGAATGATTATAGATTCAATTCAAAAAAGATACTCTGGATAGTCAGTTATATCTTTTTTTCTTATTATTAAAGCTGACTTTTTGAAAATAGGAGCTTTTTATATTTTGTGCTATGTGACATAACCTAAGAAAAACTTAGAAAATCCTGTGATAAAATTTTAAAGTGAAGTGTTTTGAGAGCTAAAAAGAATATGATGTGAGAAATCTTTTGACAGAAAGATGACAGACAGGTAGACAGAAAAGACTTATGCATGCTAGCTGAAGAAAAAAACTACCAAAAAAAGATACGTCATATAACAATGGCCTGGGTTGAGTCATTTCCTTTTCATTTCTTAGACAAAATCTATTTAATGATTTTAACATTTATCCATTAATTTTTTTCTGCTTGAAGTATAATTCAAAACCCATATCAATCCTCTGAAGGTTAAGGCAGGTATTTATTAAAAAATGAAAAAGATTACAGATTTTCAACCACGTAAGTCATAATATGGAAGAGATGTATAGTTGGAGACTTTCTGAGGAAATGTTTTTGTGCAGTGACTTTTTAAAAAAATAAATAATTAATTAATTTTTGGCTGCATTGGGTCTTTGCTGTTGCATGCGGGCTTTCTCTAGTTGCGGCGAGAGGGGGCTACTCTTTGTTGCAGTGCACAGGCTTCTCATTGTGGTAGCTTCTCTTGTTGTGGAGCATGGGCTCTAGGCACGTGGGCTTTAGTAGTTGCGGCACACGGGCTCAGTAGTTGTGGCTCATGGGCTCTAGAGTGCAGGCTCAGTAGTTGTGGCACACAGGCTTAGTTGCTCTGTGGCATGTGGGATCTTCCTGGACCAGGGCTCGAACCCACGTCCCCTGCATTGGCAGGCAGATTCTTAACCACTGCGCCACCAGGGAAGTCCTCGCAACTCCTCTTGATGAAGGCTTGTAATGATGATAAACCTCTATTCCTACTGAGGAAGGATAGCATTTCAGAACAAATTAAAAAAATTTTTCCCAGGTAAAAGCAATTAGTTTTGTAATTTAATTCTGTTCTGAGCCAATGTCTGTAATTTCAGGAGAAAGGTGAAAAAGATCTCCACGGTGTTCAGTAAATTGGTTTTATAATTTGCCTGTTGGGGACAAAAGGCATTTTCCCCTGAGGGAAGGTTTAGATTACCTTTCTTACCACCTGACTTGGCTGAGTTTGTGACAGTAGAACATGGCATATGAAGGAACAAGATGGTTTCAACTGTTTCTTGACAGTTATGATGTCAGGAATGCATATTTAAAAAAAATTCTCCACAAAGGAAATATTTATTTATATGTCATATTGTTCATCAAATTATATTATTATATTGTACATAATACCTAGTTTCTTTATATACTCATAGGACATGTGCAAACTCAGTGGCTGTTCAAAATGTTGTAGGCTGACCGGGGCATTAGGACTTAGAGAATTTAATTTTCCAGTCTGTACTGGGCCACAGCACTTTTTCCTGATTGAAGGTTAGAGCCTGGAATATAGGCTTTATGTAGAAAACACGCTAAGGAGTCTTAGAGTTTTAAGCTGATTAAATGTCCAGCCCATTACACGGTAATAGTTTGATATCTTGGGAACTGTAAGTCATCCCAAAGCCATATAACTGAATGACCCCAGATTCTTCCCAGAATGATTACCATGTTACCAGTTAATAGAAACCCATCACAACGTTACCATTTATTGACCAACTACTAGATATTCTACTAGCCTCAATTTACTTACATTATCTGCTGATGAGAAAACAGATGCTCAGAGATTTTTAGGAATTTTCCCAAAGTCATACAGTAGAGTCAGGATTGAATCCAGGTCTACAGTTTTTCAAAATCTCATGATGTTTCACTACCTCACATTGCCTTCTAAACTGAGAGGAAATATAATAGTTAAGTTCAGCTATTCCAAAACACCCCAAGCTATAGTGATTAGTGTTTATTTCTCTTTTTTGTCATAGTCCAGATTGACATGCCAGGATCTGTATGGCAACTCCACGGTATTGCGGACTTACGTTCTTTCTGTCGAGTTGCTCTGCCATTACAGGGGTATGTTGTTTGTCTATATGGTTCAAGAGGACTCATGACCATGTCTGCCCTTAGCCTTAGGGTGAAGCAGTTGGGGAGATGGAGGCGGGGAGGAGGGGAGGGAGGGCTTGCTGCTTCCCTGGAAGAGCACAGTCACTTTTACTCATATGCCATTGACTTGAGCTTACCCATATGATCATGCCTAGTTGCAAAGGAAGATGGAAAATGAAGGCTTATTCTGAATAGCTATGAGAATCGATAAATCTTGGGGGTTCTATTATTATGAATAAAAGGGAAGAATGGTTTTTGGAAGTAAATTAAGGACTGTCAGAGAGACTTTTCGTATACTAGAATCTACCTGTCTCATTTTAGTGAGCATTCTAAGTTCCAGAGAGACTATGTACATTAGCTAAAGTTACACACAAGTTGGTGGCACAGAAAGTCTAGAAACCAGTTTATTTGACCTCCAGACCTGTGCTTTTTCTACCTCATCAGTTTGGTTTGACAGCGTTGCTGCTACTGGTGAAAAAAAAATACTGACCAAATTGGACCACTGGTGTGCAAATTATGTTTATTAACACATAAAACATTCCCAAAGAATCTGTGAGATTCTTTATCCTCTTCTTCCATGAGTTAATTTGAAAATACGTAAACATTTGTATATATTTGTACTTCCCTGAATAATGATTTTTTGAAAAGGGGTTTTAAAAAGCATTTTTGCATAGCTGTAGAAATGTGGTATGAAGGAATTTAGTGCCGTTTTCTTATGGATGGAGGGAGAGAATACGTTCTGGAATTTATTACGCTGTGTATTTCACTTGTGTTGCCTGACAGATGATTAGAATTTAATTTTTATTAAAAAATACGGTTCATCATAGTCTAATAATCCATAGCCTCAGACTGCCATGCAATTTTTGGAAAGGAATAGAAATTTGAAGTCATTCTTGGGTAAAGAAAATGTTTATGTGTTCAGCCCATGGGCCAATTCACAATTTAATTCTGATTCTTGAAAGACCCATGCTTTGTGAGCACAATGGTTAAGAAAAAAAGACTGAATTTATTGTGACACATTAGCAGCTTAGTGCAAAGCACCCCCCAAAAGGAGTGGCTGAATAGATAATAGATTGTACAGGCACAGTGAGCAAAAACAAAAACCAAAGTGGGACAGAGGACTAACTGTTCCAGTGACAACTGTCAACTCTCCACTACCCTAAGCTTCTATTCACTGAAGCATCACTTGTTTGGTATTGCCTGAATGACTTGTGTAAATGTTCATCAATATCAATAACAATAGTTTCTTTGTACACTGTGCTTTATGCCTTATAAAAGGTTTTCCTTTATGAGATGTAATTTCATCTGAAAAACAATCCAGTGAGATAGACAGGGGAGAAACAATAATTTCCATTTTTATAGATAAGGAAATCAGTCATAAGAGAAGTTATTGTGAGATATGTTGCTTGTCACAAAAGTAGCAAAAGGGAGATGCATGTTTGACTGTGAGTTTAATGTTTGTCTTTTGGAGACAAGGCATTTTGTGTACACAGTTGTGTGTTCCTGGGGTCAAGGGACAGGTAACAAAGGTGGAGTCATGACATGACTATGTCTATGGAAATAATATCCAGTCTAGTATTTGAATCCTTTACATAGCTAGACTTTTGGTCCTGTATGTGAGTTCTATTTTTTTTTTTTTTTTAACATGAGGAATTTTGAGAATTTTAACTCTGGGAGGCTGGAGTATCCATGTTGAGTTTTACTTTTCTACCCTTTCTTTCTGTTAGCATCTTTAACCATGCCCAGAGCTGCTGTCATCTGCTGTTTCTCGTAGTATTTGTCTCTGCACTCTTTATCATTGCTCCATTTTCTGCTCAGTTTAAGAACCCTACTTTGTCATGTGTCTCTTTGAAAACCTACCCGTGATCAGGAGATATAGATGGAAATATAGACAGACACAGGTATAGACACAGGTGTAGGCATGGACACTTGTATGCTTGGTTGATTACTACTCTTTACTGAAGACCACAGTCTGTGTGGTCATGAGGCCAGTACAAGATTTTCCCCTTGTGATATGGTAAAAAAGAGGGAATTTTCTTTTTTTCCTTGGGTCCATTTATTTTGACCTCTCAAGAGGTCAAACTTAGCCCGACCAATGGAAATGACCAAATTCTATTTCAAACACTCTGCGGATTAATTTGTTAATACCTTTGGCTTCTCAGTGACTGGTACTGACACTAATACTTTTATCTCTGACTTTTTTGCAAGCTGAATGCTTACATGGACTTAGCTTTGCTTTGGATCTTCTTGGTCCTCTTTGGCATTTGTCCAAGGTTGTAGCCTTGGACAAAATTACTAGCCTGCTGTGCTCTCTATCCACCATTTTCTCCATGCTCACATCTTTCCAAACAAGGATTAGAGGACAAAATCATTTTGTCATTTTTGTCAGAGAAGAACTTCCGTGGTACAGAGCACAATAGGTCTTACTGTAGCTTTGGGGTTGTTAGGTGGATGGAATTCAGCCTTCATGGAGGGTCTTGAGGCTCCTCAAACTTTAGGGATCTAAGCAGTCACTTCCTTGTTTCCCCAGTCATGATGCCAGGTGCCCTAAAACTACCCATGGATTTGCTGGTGGATCTGGGGTAGCCGTCCTGTTCTTCTCTCTGCTTTTTGATAGGAGGTGCTTGAAGACCTGAGCCTGGCTCATAAAGGGGCTTCCCAGGTCACAGCTGAGTCTTTGGAATTGGTACTTTTGGTGAGACTTTCATGTTGGAAACATTAAAAGCCATTGTATAAGCACAGAAGAAAGATCTCAGGATAGTTGGAAACTTTTGCTGTCTTCCTCAAACCACCATGGCTAACCATGGATTCAAGTCGCTGGATAGGAATGAGAGTAGTACTTTAGATTTATGTTTTTTATTTTTTTCTATGTCTGAGTTACTATATCTGGAGTTTTAAAACATATTTATTTTTTTCTAAGGATTCAATTTGCTGGCTTTGTTCTGAAGAGGCAACTCTGTCACTTCAGTGAATGTATGTAATTTTTTTTTCCTTTTCTTTGCGGTACGCAGGCCTCTCACTGCTGTGGCCTCTCTCGTTGCGGAGCACAGCCTCCGGACGCGCAGGCTCAGCTGCCATGGCTCACGGGCCCAGCCGCTCCACGGCATGTAGGATCCTCCTGGACCGGGGCACGAACCCGTGTCCCCTGCATCAGCAGGAGGACTCTCAACCACTGCGCCACCAGGGAAGCCCCAGTGAATGTAATTTGTTGATAATTTTTCAAATGAGAGAAAGATTATTATTAAATTTCTTTATAGTCAACTACTTTAAGACTTTTTTTCTATATCTTGAATAAAAAGATTTTAAGGAATTTGGAAAGGTAAAACCTAACATTTCATCATCCAAGGTGAATCTGAGTAAAAAATGTGTCCTGAGCAGTAGCATACATTAAGGGTTACTTGTAGTGGGCTCTTCTTTACAAACAAAAACGAAAACAAAATATCGGCAAGAATTTTTATGTGCTGTTGTTAAAACAAAAGAAACCATGAAATAACTTGTGCCCCATATTGCACCATAAAAAAAATAAATATAGGACTTTGCAATAAAAGGTGACATATTTCTACCTTTTATTGTTTTAATAAATTTATGCGTATAGAGTGGAAAATATTATAGAATTATTGCCCATCTCCTTAAATTTATTTCAGTGGTTATTTTCTCTGTATTTCTCAGGACCTGCCCTATCTGATCAGCTGGTCTACTATACATCTTTCCAGACACTTTGCAAAGTGTGATCTAATAGTAGTGCACTGTTTACTTCTAATGATTCTAGTTGAGCTTGAGAAAAAGCCAAGGCTGAGAATTAGGAAGCTTGCCTTCAAGTCTGATTTTGGGGAAATCATTTAATTTATCTCCATTTTTGTTTCCCCACTTATAAAGTAAAGGGCTTGAATATAAATGCAGTAAGCCAAACTCTTTTCCTCAAAGTGTGGCTGGGGAAAGAAGCTGCACTGGGGATGTGATGCATGCCTTTCTCCCTGCACTTAAAGAAAGGGACAGAAGGACTGTGTACAAAAGAAACCTTGGCTTTGGGGCCCTGGAATAATAATTCTGAGACTTTACTGTGTCCCCAAATCTATTTTCTGAAGAACTTACTAAAAATGACATACTCCTGGGATCCCTTATAGAGATTTTGATTTGTAAGGTCTGGGGTGAGGTTTAGTAACCTTCATATTCAGCAAATACCCAGTTGGGTCTGATATTTTGGGAGGCACTGCTTTAAAGGCTCTATGGCTATGGATGGAACAGATAAGCACCCTGAAGCTACCAGTTGATAAGACACAAATTTCCCCACAAGTTTCCAGAAGCTTGGCAGATTTTGAGCTTAGTAATTGGTTGAATTTCTGCTGGGTGTGCTTTTGGATGAAGTTTAGCTCCAGATAGAGGGTACATCCTGAGAAGCTATGTTGTATCATTTAGCTCTGGTTAAGGGTGAGTGGTCTGGGATTCCTTCCAGACATCTGGCTCTGTATGTGATGTGAGGCAAGCTATCTTCCCATGGAAACATCTTATCTCTAAGAGGGGTGGTATGAAACATTTTCATAATGTTGTTACAATAAATATGTAAGACAATGCATACAAAGCAATAAACAGAGTGTCAGGAAGTATAGTAGTAATGCTAAATAAATGGTACTGTTGTTGAAGGCAACAGGTGACGCTTAGTAATCAATTTTTAGTAAAATTTACCCTTAAGTTTTTAATATATTCTTCAGGTATCTATTAATTATTTGTGTGCTATGAACAAAATACTCTGATGTGGCAGGATTATGTTACATGAAAAGAAGAGGTGAATATGAAGATGACCTAAAAAGGATGTACAGGTTAGCTTTGGTAGGACTTCGGCTAAGATGAGGGCTTGGAAACTATGTGAAAGGGAAGGAAGAATTCAGCATCCTTGATTCTGGGAGTGTCTAGACTCAATTCCAAACCAGGGCTGATGAATCCTCTCAGGTCTGAATAAACCCTGGTGCAGGGTTGTAAAAAAGGGCATACTGGGGAGCTTTCAGTAGTTCCTTTATAAATTCTAAGTTGTAGTACGTTTCATAATCTGTTATGATTTTCACTGTCTAAGGGTTGGATAACCAACTAAGTGTTTTTAAAATAAAATTGAAGGATAATCCTTCTCCTTTTATTTGTTTAAGAAATTTATTAACCAAAAATATGAACAGTCATTGGGAATAAAAGAGCAAAACAAATTCTTAACAAAGCTAAGCAGTGTTATACAACTGACCCTTGAACAACACCCTGTTCAACACCCTTGAACAGGTTTGTGTTGTTCCACTTATATGCAGATTTTTTTCAATAAATAAATACTACAGTACTACACAATCCACGGTTGGTTGAATCCATGGATGCAGAACTGCCAATATGGAGGGTTGACTATAAAGTTACAGATTTTCGACTGTGCAGAGGTCATTGCCCCTGACCACTGAGTTGTTCAAGGGTCAATGTACTATACAATTCCTGGTCTGTGGATATGAAACCAAGGTTAAAGGAGGGCAGACAGTGGGACTTAAGCATCTGTGGATTTTGGTATCCTTGGCCGGTCCTGGAACAAATCCCCCTGCAGATACTAAGGGACCACTGTATATTTTCCTAACTGGTATGGGGAAAAAGGAATTCTTTGAATTTGGTGATACCTTATTGAGATCTCTCTGGCAAGTCTTCCTAACGAGAGAACATTTCCTTTGACAGACTGCTCAATACCTTTGCAAAACATACAGGAATCACTGCCTGGGTTAGAGATGTACACTACATAGATACTTCTTCCTGAAAGAAATATGTTTTCTCTATGTCCTTCAGAAGTCACTGGTGGAAGGGGAAAAACATTAAAATAAGGTTAACTAAATCTGAGTTTTATGGTGACTGCAAAAATCTGCAACCCAGAGATAAAGAATTCACATTTTATTGTAAAGAGACACAACACTGGCTAAAGAGTAAACACAATTACTTCAGTTAGAAACAGGGGTCCTGAGAAAGGAAAAAGGGGTATCAGAACCATTTCTATTTTCTGACTGCTCTGCAGCTCTGGCCTGCTTCATTAGCAATGCGAAAGGCAGTACTTCTAATTAAGAAGTCATTTAAAATAATTTGCAAAGAGCAGGGACATGTCAGTTGTGAAAAGTGACTCATAGTGGAGCACTACAGGGCTAACGATGATGAGACCCACAGCAGTTTGGGACCTCAGACTCTTACTTTGGCAGCCTGAAAGAGCACCTAATTAGCACCTATGGTTCTGTTAAAAATAAAATAAAGGAACCAATATGTGGCCTTGGGCCAGGTAATTTTCAATGGCAAAACGCCTTCATGTGCTCCAGGAATCCTGCTACTCTAAATAAACAAAATCAAAACAAGGGCAAGTTCTATTAACAGAGAAATGAATATCTCAAGTGAAATCACAAAGAAAAATAGCTCAGAAAGTGGAGAAAGCTACCAGATTTTTGGGTAGTAATGTAAATGAATAGCAGGTATTCTCTATCAATTTGGATATCTCTATTTTGTCTTGTAAAAGAATCTATGCTGGTACAGATAATGTACTGTCTTTCGTGATTAAAGAGGGTGACACTGGCCTGTCACTTCAGAGTAGTTTCATTGAAAGGACTTGTGAGTCAGAGGCCCCTCTGTTCAAATATTTAATTTGCCACTCAGTAAATGAACGATACTGACTCTTAAAATTTTTTTTTATTTATTTTTGTTTTGAATAATAGTAAACTTTAATTTTTCAGCTTTCATTTTTTCTTTATTATTTAACATTTAATACTTTATTCTAGAAATGCTTCATATTGCACTGATTCTTTATTATGACTTAAATATAACTATTATTTATATACTCAGCATATTTTTGCCTGATACAAATTATCCAGGCAATCTTTTTTTCATTGAAGTATCGTTGATGTACAATGTTATATAATTTACAGGTGTACAATATGATTCACAGTTTCTAAAGGTTATACTCTATTTATAGTTACTATAAAATCTTGGCTATATTCCCTGTGTAGTACAATATTTCCTTGTAACTTACTTTATGCTTAATAGTTTATACCTCTTAATCCCCTCTCCCTATATTGCCCCTACCCCCTTCCCTCTCCTTACATGTAACCACTAGTTTGTTCTCTGTATCTGTGTCTGTTTCTTTTTTGTTACATTAGCTAGTTTGTTGTGTTTTTAGATTCCACATATAAGTGATATCATACAGTGTTTGCCTTTCTCTGACTTACTTCACTTAGCATAATACCCTCCAAGTCTATCCATATTTCTGCAAATGGCAAAACTTTATTTTTTATGGCTAAGGAGTAGTCCATTGTATATATGTACCACATCTTTATTCATTCATCTGTTGATGGACACTTGGGTTGCTTCCATATCTTGGCAATTGTAAATAATGCTGCTATGAACATTGGGGTGCACGTATCTTTTCAAATTAGTGTTTTTGTTCCTTTTGGATATATAACCAGAAGTGGAATCACTGGATCATATGGTAGTTCTATTTTTAGTTTTTTGAGAAAACCATAATGCAAAAAGAGACATGCACACCAATGTTCTTTGCAGCACTGTTTACAATAGCCAGGACATGGAAGCAACCTAAATGTCCATCAACAGACGAATGGATAAAGAAGAGGTGGTACATATATACAATGGAATATTAGCCATAAAAAGGAATGAAATTGGGTCATTTGTAGAGACATGGATGGACCTAGAGACTGTCATACAGAGTGAAGTAAGTCAGAAAGAGAAAAACAAATATCATATATTAATGCACATATATGGAATCTGGAAAAATGGTACTGATGAACTGGTTTGCAAGGTGGAAATAGAGGCACAGATGTAGAGAACAAACGTATGGACACCAAGGGGGGAAAGTGGCAGGGGTGGTGACGGTGGTGTGATGAATTGGGAGATTGGGATTGACATATATACACTAATATGTATAAAATAGATAACTAATAAGAACCTGCTGTATAAAAAATAAATTTCAAAAACAAAAGAAAATAAATCTGCTGATAGCTTAATGGGGGATCCTTTGTAAGTTACCATCCTTTTTCTCTGGCTGCCTTTAAAATTCTTTCTTTATCACTGATGTTTGATGGTTTTAATATGTGTCTTGGAGAAGGTCTTTTTTGCACTGAGCTAATTAGGTGTTCTCTTAGTTTCATGGATTTAAATATCTAGTTTATTCCCCAGGTTTGGGAAGTTTTTAGCTACTATTTCTTTAAATAAACCTTCCACTCAACCTCCCTCTCTTCTCCTTCTGTGATACCCATTATCCTAATGTTGCCCTTCCTAAAAGAAACAGATAATTCTTGTAGAATTCTCTCAGTTTTTTAAGATCTTAATTCTCTCTCCTCTTCTACCACTATCTTTTCTGTTTTTCTACCTTCAAGCTCACGGATTCTTTCTTCCATATGGTCTGCTCTATTTTCAATGCGTTCTCATTCATTCTTCATCTTGTTTATTGAGTTCTTCAGCTCCAGTATTTCTGTTTGATTCTTCTTTAGAGTTTCAATCTCTTTGGTAAAGTATCATTTCTGTTCATTAATTTTATTCCTGAGCTCATTGAATTGCCTTTCTCAGTTTTCTTATAGCTCATTAAGTTATCTTATGACAGTTATTTTGTATTCTCTGTTAGTTAGATTGCAATATTCCGTGACTTTAAATTTGGTTTCTGGAGAACTGTCGTTTTCTTTTTGAGATATGGTATCACTCTAGTTCTTCATGGTGCTTGATGACTTGTTCCTCTGCTGGTGCATTTGAAGTAGCAAACACCTTTCTTTTTTAGGCAAATTGTTTTTTAATTGATTCTAATGATTCAACAGGTTAGAAATTAGAGGTCTTTTGTTTTGTTTTGTTTTGTTTTGTTTTCCAGTAGGTGACCCTATAGCACAAGTTTTTGGTTTCTCTTACCTGAGCCTCTGGTTATATTTGAGAAATATATATATATATTTCCACACTCCACTGCTTCTGCAGAAGTGTCTATTGGGTGCTCTCATTGTTGCTTGTACTTGGTGTCCCTGACATCATGGCCTGAGGTACTGAAGGGTGGGCACTTCTGCTGCATCCAGTATTTCCTGCTGCTGTGGGTGGGAGGTGTGAGGAGCCAGAGACATTGGTGCCTCCTTGGTTAGAGGTACGGGGTCACAGGTCCCACTGTACCTGCTGCCCAGTTACCTTTGTCCACATATGCTGCTGTGGCTGGGAAGCCAGAGTCACGTGTGCCACCTCCCCTGCTGCTACTCTCTTCTCTGGGGTTGGGGGCTCAGCTGCTATAGCTGGAGGGCTGGGATTGCAAGTACTGCCTCCAATTTTTGCCCCCTTCTGCCTCCTCTGTGTGGTCTAGTCCATCCAGCTTTAGAGGTACAGATGTGTGGAATTCTCTGGCATTGTGGTGTCTTTGGCAGGGACACCTTTGTTGAGTTGTGGATGTTTTACTGGCTGTAGATTGAAGGGGAGAGACAGTGGAAGCATTTCACTCCACTTTGATGCCCTTATCACTCTCTATTGACTCTTTTTTAAAACTTATCTAAGCCTCAGCTCCTTCGTCATTTTTATATTAAAAAATATATTCATGCTCATTTTACAGAGCTATTGTGAGGATTGATTATGATATATGGAAGGTACTAAAAAATTATAGCCAATTATTATTCATGTTATCCAATTTTGGGGATTCATTCACTCAACAAACATTTTTTGAGTGCTCATTTTATGTTAGGCTCTGTATGGGTTCTGGATGGCTTTGTCATAAACATCTATTCTATACTACTTTGTCCTCTAAGTGACAATCAATGAACATATATGAAAATGGTTTTAATATTTAGTCCAGGAAGATATTATTTTATGAAACCAGTGGAATTGGTAAAAGTTTTCAAAATATGGCAAATATTACCATGTTTGGATGCTCCTATAATTCATTATCCCAAAGGATGCTTGGAAGTGTATAAAATGACTTTCATCTTCAAAGAATCAACCTTTATTAATACTGGGGATATTGGCCTGAACATGCCATGGATACTAGAGTTCTCCAAGGTGAATTCTCAAATTAGATTAGTCATGACCCTCTTATTGAAGTAATAGCCTTTTACTTGTTATTTTGAGCAAAATTTTTCTATAATTTGTGTTATATTTCTATAATCTGTGCTGTGTTTTTAAAACTCAGACACAAACACACAGCTTATACCATCGGTGAAATTGCTATAGACAGGGACTCTACTCCGATTTTTATCTTAGTGAAAGGATTTGAGAAGCAGATGACTTTGGATGAAATAAAAATGTGATTAATAGCTCATTTAGACTTTTGCTAACTTTCCTGGCCAATTAGAAGAACTGGTTATATTCTGCTTTAATTTTCTCATTGATAATTGGGAAATAACTTATCTAGGACCTACTAGGATTCATATTACCTGTGTTTTAATCTTATATAGATAACACTAAGCAGTTGTTGTCAAACTGCAATTGCATCATTATCATCTGGAAAGCTTGTTAAAACACAGATTTCTGGGCCCCACCCTCCAGAGTTTCTAATTCACTAGATCTGCAGGTGAGTGGGCAAGGATGTGCATTTTGAACCGGTTTACAGGTGATGTTGATGCTGCTGGTCGATACTGTGAGAACCATTGGATAAGAGGAATCCAGTCTAGTTTTTGTCAGGTGCTACAATGGCACTAGTACTAGCTAGTACTTGTATAGTACTTGATAGTAAATGCTTTCTCATACAGTCTCATTTTATCCTCTGGTAACCCTGGGAGGTAGGCGTTATTAGATCTGATTTATAGATGAGGACTGTACTGTAACCATTTCTAGTTTTTCTTTGCTAATAGGCTGTGAGTTCTTTGAGGCCAGATTCCATATCATACTCAATTTTCTATCCTCAAAAACATAGCAGGGGTCTGGGAGTAAATGTTTGTAGAATGAATAGAAGGATGACTCTGGAGTCACACAGGGAGTTCATGGTAGAGCTCAGTTTTGAACCTGGACTCCTTAAATCTCAGTCTAGTGCTTTTCTACTTTCGGGTATATAAATCGAAAAGCAAATTTACTTTCGTACTTGAGAAAAGGTATTAGTTTTTCTGTTTTATCCTGAAATCCCGGGTTTACAAAGCTAACTAGCTGATGTGGTTAAAATTTGTTTTGAGCTATGCTGTTAACCACTGACGTACAACAGATCAGTCATGTCTTAAACGCTTATTCTTTTCTCTTTCATTGTGATGGCTTTACGAAATGCTTGGCATAGTATTTCAGGACAGTAGAAATGTTTGTTCAAGCTGAAACCATAAAAAGTGATTGTAATAATCAGTGGGGAAGGTTACATGTCAAAACATTAAGTATTCCCTTACTATCAGTTATGAATGTATAAATGTATAAGAAAACTTAAAATATGACTAACATTCAAAAGGGGAGAAGCGAGGGTGGTGGCGGTGGGATGAATTGGGAGATTGGGATTGACATGTTTATACACTAATATGTATAAAATAGATAACAAATAAGAACCTACTGTATAAAAAAATAAATAAAATAAAATCTTATGTACACAAAAATGACTAATATTCATTTACTACATTGCAACTTGGAACATTAGAAAGTCTTAGAATTATTCAATTGAGAATTGTTTTATTTCTTTGTAAGTAACTTATCAGGCATAGTTTGAACAGTCCTCATAATATAACTTGGTATGGAGTGTGCATCTTTTCTATGCCTTGGAAAATCATCATATTCCTTTCTAAGTTTGGATCAGTTTCCAACATTTTATCGTTGGTGCTTTCGACATTGTAAAATAACTCTGAGAGTCCTTCTAATGTGAACATTTTGCTGGTGTTACTTTCTCATGGGGTATCTTCATCCTTTCATCTCAACTTTCCTCATTTATATTGATAAATTCTCCTTCATTAAGTTTCTCTGGCTGCATAGCTAGAGTCTTTTAAATGGTGACAGTGTCAACATTCCCATGGTCAGCTATTTCTTCTATATCTCTTTGGAATCTGGGTGTAAATTTCACAAAAGCATCTTTATCTGAGCTACAGCTTCACCAGATGATTTAAGATTAATCAGTTCATGCCAATTTATGAAACAGTGAAACCAGCCTTTACTGGCAGCTAAAGGTCCTGCTTCAGTCTCCTAGTAGTTAAAGTTTTCTTTCTGTGTGGCAGCTAAGTTCATTGCTTTGGCCTGAATGGTAGCCAGACTAATTGGGATTTGTTTTTGATTACAGTCTTCAATCCAAAATAGAAGTAGATGCCCCACTTCAATGATATAAGCGGCTTTCTGTTCCTAATGCAATTTAACTAAAAGATGTTGATATGAGTTTACCTTGTTTTTTATATTCATTGGATCATTTCAGTGTGCCTTATACTTTATCTTCTTGCAGGCCTAGGTCTCAGTATGTCTTCATCAACATTTCCTAATCATGTACAATTTTACTTTACTTTTTGTTTGCTGCACTTTCATCTTTGCCAATTCCTTCTTCTGAGTATCCATTTTTGCAAAATGTCATGTGGGTTTATTGCTTGTCAACAAGGAGGCAACACAACCACATGCTTTTCTGTCTGTGTGTGACCTGAATAACAGATGTGGCTTGACGAATAATTGACAGAATGTGGAAGAAGTGATGCAGTGAGTCATTGATCATGATGTGCATTGGTTTCTATGCAATGATTTGTGGACTGAAAAGCTAACAGTGGAGTTTGGACTTTATGCAATTACTATGCTCACTGTTAATACACTGTGTTTGACATTTGAGCCATGCTATTAATATTATTTAACTAAACCATGGTAAATAAATTGCATGCTTATTGGAACTGTGCAATGTGAGAATTGCCTGAAGTAGAAAAAGTTTATCTGCATACTGGATGAAAAATATGTGTATAATTTTGAAGCCATCCATTGTAAAATAGTACCCCCCAATATTTTCTAAGTTGTTTAAAGAAACAACTTTCTTTCTTTGGCCTCCAGAACAACTGAGTAAATTAAGAAAAACTGACAGACACATTCTAATATAGCTTAACTATATAACGTATTAGAGAGAGGAAGAGAGAGAGGGAGAAAGAGATCTATAAACTTTGTGTTTTTTTAAAATTCAGTGTAACTTACATCAACCTGTAGAGATCATTTAAAGATTGGATGGAATATATGAGGACTATGTTAACATTTGAGTATTTAAGATCTGTTCTACTCTAGCCTTCTTCCCATGATGTTTTTTCTCCATGAATAAAATGGACAAAGTGCTCAGGCAGACTAGGTGAGCTAGGCTCCTTGAAGGAGGGGGAGTTTGAACTGGTCTAACAGATCATTTGTCTAAGTCCTTGAGTTTTCATTTTCTTCTTCCTCCCTTCCTTCTTTCCTTTTGCAAGGATTTTATTCACTGTGCTTTGCATTGCTGTGATGGAAGAGTTGGAGAGGTTTTTAGGCATTTATTCATCATTCACTTCCAATAACACCACTTGGCACATAGTTGGCGTTTCATAAACACACAATTTATGGAGTCCATACTGGGCCATGAGACGGCAAAGATAATTCACACACTATCCTTGTGGGCACAGAATTAACCTCCCTGTACCATGACTTTCTGCTAAATCTCTAGTATTGTACAATAATAATACTAATGAAATTTCTAGGTTATTCACTGCCTGCAATATACTGGCAACTCGGGGCTTCTTTGGCGATGCAGCGGTTAAGACTCTGAGCTTCCAATATAGGGGTCCAGGTTTGATCACTGGCCAGGGAACTAGATCCCTCATGCATGCCACAACTAAGAGTTCTCATGCCACAACTAAGGAGCCCGCCTGCCGCAACTAAGACCTGGTGCAACCAAATAAATAAATAAATATTAATATATATATATACCAGCAACTCTAATACACCTTTGCCGACATTACTGCTGTAGATATCTGAAGCCAGGATTCAAGATACACTTCCAAGGTGATTCACTTGCATGTCTGGCAAATTTGGCTTGTTACTGGACAAGGACCTCTGTTCCTGTCTGCTGGGCCTCTCCATGGGGCTGCTTGAATGGCCTTACAATGTGGCAGGTGGCTACCCCCAGAGAGAGTGATCCAAGAGGTGAAGACAGAAGCTGCAGTGTTCGTTATGCCTAGCATTGAACACCATATGTTGTCACTTCCTCAGTGTTGTATTGGTTACACAGGGCATGATTCCATGGGGGGAGGGCACTGTACCAGGGTATTAATACTAGGAGATTTTTATGTCTGTGAGATATAAATTATTATAATCCTGCTTTATAGATAAGTAAACTGTGGCACAACTAATAAGTGGTAGAACTGTGATTTGAAGGCAGGCATTCTGTCTCTAAAGTTCATACTCTAAACCATCATGCCATCAGGTAAGTTATACTTTAATATTGACTATCATTAGATATTGTTCCCATATATGCTGGATATTTATGAGCTCTTCATTTTACTGGTCTATTTTTCATTCCTATAGCAATATCACATTGTTTTTTATTACTATAGCTTTATAACTTTTTTATATCTAGGATGATGTCCTCTCTTCATTCTTCTTTATGAGATCCTTAGCTATTCTTGGATCACTGTACTTCTATATACATTTTAGAATAATCTGTAATATTCCATGAGAAACCTTGCTGATGCTTTGATTGGAGTTGCACTGAATGTATAGATCAATATTGGAAGAGCTGATGTCTTTAAGATTATTTTATCTTCCTGTCCTCAAACACTGGATTCTTAAATATGGCAATATGTCCATTGACCTGTCCTATCGTTTCACAGATCTGGTGACTTTTCTGTTAGCTCCCTCAGGACAGTACTTGGCTAGCTTAGCTTTCTTTTAATGTCAGCCACTTAATCTTGGAAGAAATTGTTTGCAACTTTAGTCTTTTGCCTGTCCTAGTTTCCTAAATTAGAAAGAAGTATTGCCCCCATTTGTATTTTGTCATGTGGTAACCTGCAGTTCTTGGAGAATTCCTGTCATCCTTAATTTTCTATTTTTATAGCCCTTTACATCCCGAAAATACCCTGAGATCACTTCAGCTTTTTGCTTATTGTATCTACCGACCCCAACCCTTCTCACCTCTTCAGATTACTGGGGGTTTAAAAGATATTTTGTCAGATCTGCCTAGAGGAAGAGTTGGGTAGAGGTTAGGGGAAGGGAGAGGTATGTTGCAAAGGGCTGGACATATGGGTGAAGGGGTAACGAGAGCTATTTGGTTGATGAGCTCTAAGCCAGTGACTCCTGCCAGGAAGATTCATTTGGGTGCAGAGCCTAAATGTCTTTTATCCTTGGAGCTCATACTTACCATACTTCCCATTCTTCAGCTCTCACCTCTTCAGCCTCCTAGAGCAGCGGTTCGCAACGTTTCTGGCACCAAGGACCGGTTTTGTGGAAGACAATTTTTCCATGGACTGGGGGGTGGAGGGTGGTTCAGGCAGTAATGCGAACGAATGATGGGGAGCGGCAGATGAAGCTTCGCTCGCCCGCCGCTCACCTCCTGCTGTGCAGCCTGGTTCCTAACAGGCTGTGGACCAGCACCGGTCCACGCCTCGGGGGTTGGGGACCCCTGTCCTAGAGTGCCTGGTAACCCATGCAGAAACAAAGACTGAGTGAACACATATCTATTCTGCAATATGAAAGCACATTTCCTTTGGTTTCACTTTAAGTAAATGACCTAACATTGTTCTTTAATCCATGGATCTAAGTATGATCAGTGAACTTTCTTATTTATTATGAGATTTAATAAATAAGAAACCCAGCTTTGGAGGAGGGGGGGCTAAATCCTTAAGGTGACATTAATGTTGTAAGCTCTTAGGTATCCTATAGGCCCCTGTAGGGGTTATTTAGTTAATGGCACCTCATTGAATTGAAAGAAGGCATTTAGAACTTAGCAAAAAACTTTTTGAACACTTAAGTCTATCTCATTGTTTATTATATATAAGAAGTCCCCAATGAAAGGGGTCTCTGTGGACACAAAGCTAGGATATTTTAATCTTAATTTTGCAAGGACTCTGATCTTAACAAGGGTGATTAAAAGTACATGTTAATAATGAAATCCAAATAACCTAGGGAGAGTCCTATGGAGTTCTAGCAGCATAGTCACTGTGGGCAACTTTTCTTGTGAAACTTTAATGCTTATACCGGGAGAGGCGCTGAGTACAGGGCTGACTGAAGAAGAAAGTTCTCAATGGGTGAGGTATACCCATTGCTGTTCAATATTTACTAGCCTAATGGAAGCACTTGGGAACACATATTCCCTTGTACGTGTTAAGCCTCATTTAGAGCCAAACCTTTCTTCAGATCCTCTATTTGTGAAATTGTAGGTAGAAATGCAGCAATTCTCTAAAAGGGCAAATTCTGTGTTTATTTAAAAGTATGTGCTGAGTTTCAATGTTTTTTTTATTTACCGCCTAAGAGCAATTCTTTTTACTTTTTCAGCCTCCTTTCCCCCTGTTTAGTTCATATCCTTAGGTGGACAGAAAAGATGGAACAAAGAAACGGTTAACGATGTTATGCTTTTGGTTGGATAATTGGCATCAAGAAGAACTGAAACTTCAATGTAGCTTTTAAAACATGACTTTCATAAATCTGTGTGATTGGGAGCAGAGCTTAAGTTCATTCAATGCAAATTGTATCTCTCCTCCTTTTCACTTTTGGAACGTAGCCCATGAGTATAAGGTGTGTTGGGGATTACCTGCGGTTTCAAAATTTTTTCTTGAAAATCTTTTCCCCTCCTTAGATCTAGACATTTTTGTTCCGAGGGTCTTAGTAAGATGAGTAAGTTAGGTATCTAATGCTTTAGTAAACATGGCCTCCCCTTGATGTAACGCAGGTAGAAATGGGCCTAGCCTTGTCTACTGGTGCATGCACAGGCACCACGGCCCATCCTTGGAAACAAAGAACTAATCACTTGAAGTTGAAGCCATTGTGGGGCTTAAAGAACTGGGATGTGGTTAGCCTTTTTCTCTCTGGAAACTCATCCTCACTGCTTTCCTTACCTTCTGTTGGTAAGACATTCCATGATTCAGAGCTACATTTCATGTTCCACAGTCATAGTCTTCTCTCCTGTACTTGCAAAAGGAGCAGGAAGAGAGACAGGAAGAGAAACCCAAAGCCAAAAGGGCCAAGTGTGTAAAGGTCAGGCTGGTGGAGGAAAGAATGGGGGAGAGGGTAGGTGGGCAATGGAAATTCTGCCTCCTGCGGATGCAGAACAAGTCAGTGAACTCTTGGCGTCACTGTCCTCATACACAGGTTTAGGGTTTTAAATTTGGGTCCTTTCTACTATTAAAGTACATTACATCTTAAATCCTTCCTAGGATTCTCTCAAAAGTCATGGACAGCCTAGCTACCTCAAATGTCACCCCTGAACCAGCAGAAGTCATCACCTCGGAGCTTGTCAGAAAGGTTGACTGTCAGGTCCTGTCCCAGACGTACTTCTACCGAGTTTGCTGCCTGATCCCTCTGCCCATTGTAGTTTCAGAAGCTGCTCTGTGGGAAGTCTGTGATTAACTTGTTTTAGGTTAAACACAGTGAAACAAACACCAACCAACCAGTCAAAAGACCTTAGGGATTTACCTATCCTGAGGTCTCTTCTGTATTATAGGATCTTGGGGCTGTGGGAAAAATTTTGAGTGTGTCCCGCTGCCCCTGCCCAATATTCAGTACGTCCCAGTACTGTTTGTCCTCTAAGCAGCTAGAGGCCCTAGGGGAAGGCTGTTAGGTTTCACGTCTATCTGCCACCTCAGTGAAGACATGCCAAGACTGGCCTCTGGTTACACTGTCTTCCTCAAAGTAGCACCAAGTACACAGCACCAAGCTCATGTTCATCTTGGTTTCCCTTTATGGCACATCACATTAATAATGCACCTTTATACTTTCCGATTTTCACAGTAGCCCAGAGGAGGAGGCAGAGAAGGCCGTTGCCCCTAGGCTGAGAGCTAACAGTGACGTCTCTGAAGGTCGCGGCAGCTGAAGAGTTGATGGGAAGTCCCTGGATCTCTGCCCCCAAGTCCCGGCCTCCTCCCGCCTCTAGGCTGCCACGCTTTTACAGAGAGCACAGGCTGCCACTAGGGCTGCGTTTTCCTTTCTGAGGCTTATAAAACCCCTTTTCTTATGAGATAGGCAGGTTTTGTGCCTGTTTTGTATGATCTGAAACACGAAGAATATGAAGACCAACATTAGAGTATTTCCTTCTGGAAATCCCAGGTGCCTGGGGAGCTCCACTGGGCCACGTGACCTCTCTGTTTGCATCTAATGTGCATCCCCAGGGAGCAGGATGGTTGCCTGCCATGGGATTCGTAGCGGGCGCTCCCAGGGCTTCCCACCCAGCTCCGCTACACCTAACAGCCTCGGAGCTGGTGATGAGGATGCTGCTGGCTTTTCTCCCTCTCAACCTGCTTTCTTTTGTCTTCTTTCATCTTGTGAGATAAGATTCCCTCCCACACATGGTTCGTTCCCAAGTCCACATGTTTTACTTGTTTTAAGAAGCTAGAATCAATATTTTGCTACCCGCTTGTCAGGCTGCAAATACATTTTTATTTCCAACTCTTCCTTCCACATAGGATTCTGTAGGGGGTCTACGTTTTTTTCTGCATCCAGAGAAGGAGCATGCAGAGCTGTCTCCTAATCCTATGTATACAGGACTCGCGGCTGAGATTCAGTTCTGCTCTTTAGGACTGCGGTGTCTGCTGGGCAGAGCAGCTGGAAATTGGTCAGTTAAAGCGTCTTGTTGGCAAGATGTTGAAGTGTGAATCATTAGCAGGTGTGCTGATCTTCTGACCCACACCCTCTCTAAAAGCTGACTAGAAAGCTATTTTTGGTCTTCCTTGCCTTCATTTAGGCATACATTCCATGCTTCCTAAGTTCTGATAATTTGGCATGTTCAGCTAATGAACCTGTCAACTGTTGGAGCAGAGTTGAAGTAGGAAGGTTATGTCAAGTTTTCGCAGCTGGTAAAAACAACAGTAAGATTCCCTTTGCATCTGTATGAGAGCCAGTGGCTGCCTAGAGGGGTCTTCCCAAGGGAAATGTCGTGGAATTCCTGCACGTATCAAGGAGGACTATTGCAATCAGAACCACTGAATGATCTTGGGAACTTGATTCTGTGGTGAAATATTTTCTGTGATCCACAAGGTGCTTCTCTGAATGAAAAGTAAACTCTCTTTGGCAATTCAGTCTTATTTTCCTCCAAACAGGTGTGGGCAAAGGCAGGAAAATTCTGTTGTTACTCTCACTGCATGTGTGGCCTTGAGGTTTAGCAATTTGTTAGCCTATTTACCTGCCTTGAAGAGCGAAATTCAGTGCTCTGTACACAGTAGGCATTCTGGAGATGTTGCTTGACTAATGATTTAGTTGCTTTCTGGCGCCAGGTTGGGGAAGGAATTTTGTTAGCAGGCATATGCAGTCTAAAAATTATTGCAGGTATTAGTAAAAATTCAGGGAAGCTAAGCCACTTTGGGACATCACATGAAATAATTGGTAGAGAGAAGTTTTCTGTAGAGAATCCATAAATGAGCTCATTTTAAATGGGTGCTGGCAGGATGCTGCTATAGGATGGACCAGTAAAATAGTGACTTCTCCTTATCTTTTTCCAAGGTCAAGAACTGCTCTGTTGAGTGAAGATTAGGGGAAACATTATTATTATGCAGATATTTTCTTGCAGAATTTCTCATTTTTTTCCCCTGTTGTTCTCTAGATACAAACGAGGAGACTACAGATATATTGGAGCTAGTGTAATCACTCTTTCGCAAATAAGGTAAAATCCGAGTTCTGTAGTATGACCCGCAAAGCCCAGTATGACCTGGTGTTTTCTTACTTTGCAACCTACTCATAAATTGCTACCTGCTCACTTGATCCTTTCTGTACTGGCCTTTTTTCTATTCCTTGAATGGTCTCAGAGCCGTTGAACCTGCTGGACAAAGGCAGGTTCAGGACAAATATCGCTTTTTCAGAAAGTATTCTCTAGTCTCCCCATCAGAATTGGTCTCCCTTTTGCACTATCTCAAACATCATAATTTTCCATAGAGAACGTATCAAAACATATATTTGTATACTTGTTCTTATTTCAGGATGAGCTACAGAGAGTAATTTGTGGTCATATTCTCTATGGAGAGTTGGGACACTGGGAGGTCAGTCTCAGGAAGTGTGGGAACACATCTCAAGGCATTTGGGATGCAGTGGAAGGACGGAGGTAGTAGGCTGACAGGAGTGTGTTGCTGGGTGCTACATAACCTGCTTTCCTAATTCAACTCGGCCTGCCAGGTGCAAAATAGGGCCAATGCTAATTGTCTCACAAGGCTACTGTGGGAATGTAATTTGTTAAGATGTTTCAGGCATGGCACTTAATAGGTGCTCAAGTAAATCCTAATTTCCTTCAGATGGCTGGCCTGGCAAATTCCTTCAAAAAGCTGTTTGTTGAAAGGGTAAGACAGTAAAGTTACCTCCATGTTGGTATAAACGTGAACCTTGCTGGTAGAAATGACACACACACCACCTCTGTGGATAGCAGTTTTGTAATACATACTAAGAAATTCAAAATTTTCATACCATTGGTCCCTAGGATTATACCTCTGCCAATCCATCTTAATTTTAATTAAAAATGTAGAAAAAATTTTGTGTTTGCTGATGTTCATTACCACATTATTACGATTATAAATTGGAAACAAGTTAAATATCCAAAGTAAGAAAATGATGATATAATGTGTGGTATATCTGCAAGATGGAATATTATGCAACGATTACAAATAATGCTTTTGAGGGATTGTTAATAACATGGGAAAGTAATGGTAATAATGTTAAAAGGTGTGGACTATAAAATTATATATGTGATGATCCCAATTCTATTATAAAAATACAAGGTAGCATACTAAATATTAAGACTGTCTAGTCATTTATCAAACACTTATTATATGCTGGGTATTGTGCTAAAGGATTTATACATACTAGCCCCCAAACAGCTACTGTTATCATTCACCTGTACATGTGAGGAACTCAAGGGTTAGCTTTATTAGTAATTTTCCCACAGATTCTTTTTTTTTTTTTTTTGCGGTACGCGGGCCTCGCACTGTTGTGACCTCTCCCGTTGCGGGGCACAGGCTCCGGACGCGCAGGCTCATCGGCCATGGCTCACGGGCCTAGCCACTCCGCAGCATGTGGGATCTTCCCGGACCGGGGCATGAACCCGCATCCCCTGCATCGGCAGGTGGACTCTCAACCACTGCGCCACCAGGGAAGCCCGATTCTTTTTTTTTTTAAATAACATCTTTATTAGAGTATAATTGGTTTACAGTGGTGTGCTAGTTTCTGCTATATAACAAAGTGAATCAGCTATATGTATACATATATCCCCATATCCCCTCCCTCTTGCATCTCCCTCCCACCCTCCCTATCCCACCCCTCTAGGTGGTCACAAAGCACTGAGCTGATCTCTCTGTGCTGTGCGGCTGCTTCCCACTAGCTATCTGTTTTACATTTGGTAGTGTATATATGTCAATGCTACTCTCTCACTATGTCCCAGCTTACCCTTTCCCCCTCCTTGTGTCCGCAAGTCCATTCTCTACGTCTGTGTCTTTATTCCTGCCCTGCACATAGGTTCTTCAGAATCATTTTTGTTTGTTTGTTTTTAGATTCCATATATATGTGTTAGCATACAGTATTTATTTTTCTCTTTCTTACTTCACTCTGTGTGACAGACTCTGGGTCCATCAACCTCACTACAAATAACTCAATTTTGTTTCTTTTTACGGCTGAGTAATATTCCATTGTACATATGAACCACATCTTCTTTATCCATTCATCTGTTGATGGACACTTAGGTTCCTGCCATGTCCTGACTGTTGTAAATAGTGCTGCAATGAACATTGTGGTACATGTCTCTTTTTGAATTATGGTTTTCTCTGGGTATATGCCCAGTAGTGTAATTTCAGGGTCATATGGTAGTTCTATTTTTAGTTTTTTAAGGAACCTCCATATTGTTCTCCATAGTGGCTCTATCAGTTTACATTCCCACCAACAGTGCAAGAGGGTTCCCTTTTCTCCACACCCTCTCCAGCATTTACTGTTTGTAGATTTTTTGATGATGGCCATTCTGACTGATGTGAGGTGATATCTCACTGTAGTTTTGCTTTGCATTTCTCTAATGATTAGTGATGTTGAGCGTCCTTTCATGTGTTTGTTGGCAATCTGTGTATCTTCTTTGGAGAAATGTCTGTTTAGGTCTTCTGCCCATTTTCGGATTGGGTTGTTTGTGTTTTTGATATTGAGCTGCATGAGCTGCTTATATATTTTGGAGATTAATCCTTTGCCAGTTGCTTCGTTGGCAAATATTTTCTCCTATTCTGAGGGTTGTCTTTTCGTCTTCTTTATGGTTTCCTTTGCTGTGCAAAAGCTTTGAGGTTTCTTTAGGTCCCATGTTTTCCTTTTTGTTTTTATTTCCATTTCTCTAGGAGGTGGGTCAAAAAGCATCTTGCTGTGATTTATGTCATAGAGTGTTCTGCCTATGTTTTCCTCTAAGAGTTTTATAGTGTCTGCCCTTCCATTTAGGTCTTTAATTCATTTTGAGTTTATTTTTGTGTATGCTGTTAGGGAGTGTTCTAATTTCATTCTTTTACCTGTAGCTGTCCAGTTTACACAGCACCACTTATTGAACAGGCTGTCTTTCTCCATTGTGTACACCTTCCTCCTTTATTAAAGATAAGGTGACCATATGTGTGTGGGTTTATCTCTGGGTTTTCTATCCTGTTCCATTGATCTATATTTCTGTTTTTGTGCCCGTACCATAATGTCTTGATTACTGTAGCTTTGTAGTATAGTCTGAAGTCAGGAAGCCTGATTCCTCCAGCTCTGTTTTTCTTTCTCAAGATTGCTTTGAATATTCGGAGTCTTTTGTGTTTCTATACAAATTGTGAAACTTTTTGTTCTAGTTCTATGAAAAATGCCCTTGGTAGTTTGATAGGGATTGCACTGAATCTATAGATTGCTTTGGGTAGTAGAGTCATTTTCACAATGTTGATTCTTCCAATCCAAGAACATGGTATATCTCTCCATCTCTTTGTATCATCTTTAATTTCTTTCTTCAGTGTCTTATAGTGTTCTGCATACAGGTCTTTTGTCTCCTTAGGTAGGTTTATTCATAGGTATTTTATTCTTTTTGTTGCAATGGTAAATGGGAGTGTTTCCTTAATTTCTCTTTCAGATTCTTCATCATCAGTGTATAGGAATGCAAGAGATTTCTGTGCATTAATTTTGTATCCTGCTGCTTTACCAGATTCGTCGATTAGCTCTAGTAGTTTTCTGGTAGCATCTTCAGGATTCTCTATGTATAGTATCATGTCATCTGCAAGCAGTGACAGCTTTACTTCTTTTCCGATTTGGATTCCTTTTATTTCTTTTTCTTCTCTGATTGCTGTGGCTAAAACTTCCAAAACTATGTTGAATAATAGTGGTGAGAGTGGGCAGCCTTGTCTTGTTCGTGATCTTAGTGGAAATGGTTTCAGTTTTTCCCCATTGAGAACGATGTTGGCTGTGGGTTTGTCATATATGGCCTTCATTATGTTGAGGTAGGTTCCCTCTGTGCCTACTTTCTGAAGAGTTTTTATCGTAAATGGGTGTTGAATTTTGTCAAAAGCTTTTTCTGCATCTATTGAGATTATCATATGGTCTTTATCCTTCACTTTGTTAACATGGTGTATCACTTTGATTGATTTTGTATATTGAAGAATCCTTGCATTCCTGGGATAAACCCCACTTGATCGTGGTGTTTGATCCTTTTAATGTGTGGTTGGATTCTGTTTGCTAGTATTTTGTTGAGGTTTTTTGTGACTATGTTCATCAGTGATATTGGGCTGTAATTTTCTTTTTTTGTGACATCTTTGTCTGGTTTTTGTATCAGGGTGATGGTGGCCTCGTAGAATAAGTTTGGGAGTGTTGCTCCCTCTGCTATATTTTGGAAGAGTTTGCGAAGGATAGGTGTTAGCTCTTCTCTAAATGTTTGATAGAATTCGCCTGTGAAGCCAGCTGGTCCTGGACTTTTGTTTGTTGGAAGATTCTTAATCACAGTTTCAATCTCAGTACTTATGATTAGTCTGTTTATATTTTCTATTCCTTCCTGGTTTAGTCTCCGAAGGTTGTGCTTTTCTAAGTATTTGTCTATTTCTTCCAGGTTGTCCATTTTATTGTCATATAGTTGCTTGTAGTAATTTCTCATGATCCTTTGTATTTCTGTAGTGTCAGTTGTTACTTTTCCTTTTTCATTTCCAATTCTATTGATTTGAGTCTTCTCCCTTTTTCTCTTGATGAGTGTGGCTAATGGTTTATCAATTTTGTGTATCTTCTCAAAGAACCAGCTTTTAGTTTCATTGGTCTTTGCTATTGTTTCCTATATTTCTTTTTCATTTATTTCTGATATGATTTCTTTCCTTTTGCTAACTTTGGGGTTTTTTCTTCTTCTTTCTCTAATTGCTTTAGGTGTAAAGTTAGGTTATTTATTTGAGACTTTTTTTGTTTCTTTAGGTAGGATTGTATTACTATAAACTTACCTCTCAGAACTGCTTTTGCTGCGTCTCATAGGTTTTGAGTTGTTGTGTTTTAATTGTCATTTGTTTCTAGGTATTTTATGATTTCCTCTTTGATTTCTTCAGTAATCTCTTGGTTATTTAGTAGTGTATTGTTTAGCCTCCATGTGTTTGTATTTTTTACAGATTTTTTCCTGTAATTGATATCTAGTCTCATAGCATTGTGGTCGGAAAAGATACTTGATATGATTCAACTTTCTTAAATTTACCATGGCTTGATTTGTGATCCAAGATATGATCTATCCTGGAGAATATTCCATGAGCACTTCAGAGAAAAGTGTATTCTGTTGTTTTTGGATGGAACGTCCTATAAATATCTTAAATCCATCTTCTTTAGTGTGTCATTTAAAGCTTGCATTTCCTTTTTTCTTTTCATTTTGGATGGTCTGTCCATTGGTGAGAGTGGGGTGTATATTCCCCTAGTATTATTATGTTACTGTTGATTTCCCCTTTTATGGCTGTTAGCATTTGCCTTATGTATTTTGTTTCTCCTCTGTTGGCTGCATAAATATTTACAATTGTTATATCTTCTTCTTGGATTGATCCCTTGATCATTATGTAGTGTCCTTCTTTGTCTCTTGTAATAGTCTTTGTTTTAAAGTGTTTTGTTTGATATGGGAATTGCTACTCCATCTTTCTTTTGCTTTCTATTTGCATGGAATATCTTTTTGCATGCCCTCACTTTCAGTGTGTATGTGTCCCTAGGTCTGAAGTGGGTCTCTTGTAGACAGCATAAATATGGGTCTTGTTTTTGTATCCATTCAGGCAGTCTGTGTCTTTTGGTTGGAACATTTAATCCATTTACATTTAAGGTAATTATTGATATGTATGTTCCTGTTGCCAATTTGTTAATTGTTTTGGGTTTGTTTTTGTAGGTCTTTTCTTTCTCTTGTGTTTTCTGCTTAGAGAAGTTCCTTTAGCATTTGTTGTAAAGCTGCTTTGGTGGTGCTGAATTCTCTTAACTTTTGCTTTTTTGTGAAGGTTTTAATTTCTTAGTCGAATCTGAATGAGATCCTTGCTGGTTAGTGTAATCTTGGTTGTAGGCTTTCCCTTTCATCACTTTAAATATGTCTTTCCACTCCCATCTGGCTTGCCGAGTTTCTGCTGAAAGATCAGCTATTAACCTTATGGGGATTCCCTTGTATGTATTTTGTTGTTTTTCCCTTGCTTTTAATATTATTTTCTTTGTATTTAATTTTTGATAGTTTGATTAATATGTGTCTTGGCTTGTTTCTCCTTGGATTTATCCTGTATGGGACCCTCTGCACTTCCTGGGCTTGACTGACTATTTCCTTTCCCATGTTAGGGAAGTTTTCAACTATAATCTCTCCAGTAATTTCTGAGACCCTTTCTCTTTCTCTTCTTCTGAGCCCTCTATAATTCAAATGTTGGTGCATTTAATGTTGTTGCAGAGATCTCTGAGACTGTCCTTAATTTTTTTCATTCTTTTATCTTTATTCTGCTCTGCAGTAGTTTTTTCCACTATTTTATCTTCCAGGTCACTTATCCGTTCTTCTGCCTCAGTTTTTCTGCTACTGATTCCTTCTGGAGAATTTTAAATTTCATTTATTGTGTTGTTCATCACTGTTTGTTTGCTCCTTAGTTCTTCTAGGTCCTTGTTAATTGTTTCATGTATTTTCTCCATTCTGTTTCTAAGATTTTGGATCATCTTTACTGTCATTACTTTGAATTCTCTTTCAGGTAGACTGCCTGTTTCCTCTTCATTTGCTTGGTCTGGTGGGCTTTTGCCTTGTTCCTTCATCTGCTGCATATTTCTCTGTCTTCTCATTTTTTTTAACTTACTGTGTTTGGGGTCTCATTCTTGCAGGCTGCAGGTTTGTGATTTCCATTGTCTTTGGTGTCTGCCCCCAGTGGGTAAAGTTGGTTCAGTGGGTTGTGTACGCTCCCTGGTGGAGGGGACTGGTGCCTGTGTTCTGGTGTTTGGGACTGGATATTGCCTTTCTGGTGGCCAGGGCTGCATCTGTTGGTGTGTTTTGGGGTGTCTGTGAACTTATTATGATTTTAGGCAGCCTTTCCTAATGGGTGGCATTGTGTTCCTGTCTTCCTAGTTGTTTGGCTTGGGGCATCCAGCACTGGAGCTTAATGGCCGTTGGGTGGAGCTGGGTCTTAGTGTTGAGACGGAGATACCTGGGAGAGCTTTCGCCGATTGATATTATGTGGGGCTGGGAGGTCTGTGGTGGTCCAATATCTTGAACTTGGCTCTCCCACCTTGGAGGCTCAGACCTGACACCAGTTTGGAGCAACAAGACCCTGTCAACCACACAGCTTTTAATCTAGCAATCTCACTTGTAGGAATCTTTCCCTGAAGATACACAACCACAGATATCGAGAGTAATGAGGATTCGAGGCTGGCAGAAGGACCAGAGTGTGGGAAGAAGGCCGAAGCAACCAAAAGCATTGCATGCACACAACGAACACAGCACCCGGCCGCCTCCCTTTGATTCTTAATACTAGATTTGGAGTTGAAATTTGGACTCCTAATTTATCTTTCTACATCTGAGTGTACTATCTCCTCACCTATCCATTTATTCTCTGTGCATAAAGCAGCAGACAAATGACCTTGAAACAGAAATCCAATTATTTGATTTCCCAGGACTCTTAGGATAAAGACCAAAATTCTTGTCTAACTATAGAGCCTAAGCTCTTAACTAGGACTGTTAACTTTTCTCCAGATAATAGTGTTTTTTTCACTATTGGGGAAGTTACAGATGGTTTTTATTTTCTTTTTTATGTTTTTCTGTATTTCCCTAGTCAGTTAACATATATTGTTTATAATGGAAGACAGGGTGTGCCTGAAAGCAATGGTGGTGATGGTTTCTAAGAATAATTTTTATTTTTTAAAGAAAGAAAACCGAGCACCACAGCTGTGCCCTAGAAGGTCCGGGAAGGTGGTGTTGAACCAACTACCAGTAGATGGGGGTACAAATTAGAAACATTTCACTGGAGCTATAGCTGAGGTTTTACCTGTGAAGCAAAAAAAAAAACCCAGCATGAACTGTCTGTTCTAGTCCCCTTGCTCACAAGAACAGCAGCTTCAGAGAGGCCTTTTTAAGAGCATGCACTGGAAACCATGGATGGAAACACCCCTGAAAGACCAAAAATTGTATTAGATTAAGGATACCTCATTGTTGAGTTCGCTGCTCTCACGTGCACTCTTTCTGGAAGAGGGTCCACTTCCATTAAGCTTAACTTCCTGGCAGTGTTGCAGTGTTCTCAGATGTGCAGGGATTTTAGTAATCACCCCAAATTACTCTTCTTCTTCCAACACTTTACTCGCTCAACACATATTTATTGAGTGAATTCAAGTCTGTCCCAAATACGCAGGTATTTACCTTTTAGGCATCTCTTGGATCAGTGCATTAGTCTCCATCCCATGGTCGCCATTCCAGTCCAAGTCACTTCTATTGGATGCTGCGGTCTTCTCCTCATCGATCTCCCCACATCCAAATGTATCACCTCCCCACCCAGCCATTCCTCTGTCTGCACTGCAGCAGATAAATCATCTTGAAACATCAGTTTGATATTTGATGATGTGTTTCCTAGTGATGTTAAGGTAAAGGATAAAATTCTTGGTTCTGCAGGGCCTCTTGCAGGACCTGGTCTCTGCTCTCTCTGTCCTCTGCTCACACTGTTCTCCCCTTGCTGGGTCTGCTCTGCTCGCTCAGCCTTTGCAGAAGACACATGCCATCCTCTCTCCTACCTCTATGCTAGAGGTGTTCTTCTGCCTGGAACACGCTTCCTCATTCTTCCATCAGAACTTAGCTCAGTGGCTGCTTCTTCAGGGAAACCCCCTGATTTTTTTCCCTAAAAAAGTGTCTCTTTATTTGATTTCAGTTTTCTCTATTATATACCCTGAGTACTACTTATTGTGACAGTCATCCGTGTTATATGTTGACATTGGCTCACTTTGCTGTGATTATTTGGTTGATGTGTGTTTTCCCCGCTAATTTATAAGCTCCAAAAAGGCAGGGATCACGCACGGTTTTGTTCACCATGTTATACCCAGTCTGGCATAGCTCACAGCACTTCAGACACTCAGCACACGTGTGTTGGATGAAGAGACAAATGCCTACCATGTGGCAGGCACAGTATCCGATCCCGGTAAGGAAACCTGAATAAGACGTGGGACCTGCTCTGGTGACCTCAGAGTCTAGAGAGATCGCTGTAAGTCAGTGGATTATTGGACATGAACAGGCTGGTGGCCGTGACTCAGGTGTGAACCAGTTCTGTAGAAGCTCCTAGGAGGTGCATCTCCGCTGCAATGATGGCTCAGGAGAAGGTGCTTGCGATGAGTTTTGAAGAACAAGGGGGGTGTCTAATGAGGAAAACGGCCTGGAAGGGGAGTGCCAGTGGGTGAGTGGCAGGCCCCTTAGAAGGAACTACACAGGAAACCTGTGTAGACCAGTCCCGGGAGGGGATGTGTATGGAGTAAGTGGCGTCGGTGCCTATTATCAGGAGTAGGAGGCTCAACACTGCTGCCCACTGCATCTTAGTATCAGAGTCTGCAAAGAAAACACACTGCAGTTAAGCACTGGGTAGAACATATTTTACTCACGTAGAGAAGAGACAGAGCAAAATCCACTTCAGTGCATTGGTTTCCGGCAGCCAGCAGGTTCCTCTGGGTGGCCAGCGCAGTGCGGTTGGCCTGCCTGGACTCCTCTTGTGCTGCTGCACCAGGAGCTGGCCCCTCCTGAAGGGGACAGATAAAGCAGTGGGGTTGGCCACGTACCATATGATGTGCATGCTTAAGCGGAACAAAAGAGCACGGGGATAGGTCTTGCCACACAAGGTGACTAATTCATCAAGGCTGTGAGGACTCATCTCTTGGTGAGGAAGGTCCCAGGCCCAAAGTCTATACTTATTTGGCCCAGTGGGGTCAAAAGACTGCAAGCAGAGGACTGCTTTTCCCAACGGAATGATGTATCCATCCCATATTGATCTGTTACATCATTCTTGAGGAGAATTCACTATTTTCCAGGAAAACTCGTATTTTTCAAGGAGCAGCAATTCTGGGGAGATCTTGAATTCTGGCAAAATTTTTAATTCAACTGATTTCTAAGTGTTAGTAAAAGGTCTTTATGTATTTCTTCGGTATAATTAAAGTTTCATTTTTATTCAGAAATACATGTTGGTATTCAAGTAAACAAATGTCATTCTCATAATTAACTGGCCCCCTCAATCTTATAAATAATGGGAAGTAATTGGAAACTGAATCAAATCTCTATCCATTAAGCTTGGTGTTGATATACTGCAAAAAGCAGGGTCTACCGTCTCTAATTTTGAACTCCCAGGTCCTGACCTCAGCTTTGACATCATTCACAATTTCAAATAAACTAGTTTTTCCAGTGCTGGTATCTGAGGTTCAGAAAACTTGACTCCTCCATCTGTGCCATGATTGAAAACAGAGACTTGGAAGCCAGATATTCAAGGTTCAAAGCTTGGCTCCACTGCTTATGAGCAGTGAGAACTTTAGCAAATTAAACTCTCTGGGCCTCAGTTTGCATTATCTTTAAAGGGGGAGCAATAGTATTACCACAGAGGGTTTTTATGAGGATAAGTGAATGTATGTAAAATTTTTTGCAACAAATCATGCACCAAATAAACTTTATTTATAAATATTTAAGTAAGTAAAACCTTTCGGTAAATTTTAAAAGTTGTAGACATCGCCACAATCCCAAATTAAAGGCTAGAGTGTAAGTTACGTGTCTGATATTTGAATGGATTTTAGGTTGGCAGTTTTCTAAAAGAAGTTAGTGACAAACTCACAAGATTGAATTTAAATGTCTCAGGTTACTAGAGGTAGCTGTGGGGATGGAGATTGGGTAGGAGCTGAGAGAATACCAGCCCTTCCTGGAAAAGGGAGTGCGAAGAGTTGCAGGCTAGTCTCATGCGTACATTGGTCAACATCGCAGGGCTCCAAGTTGTGCGCTGTCTGCGTTGGTATCATGTGTGTGGTTTGTAACCATAGCAACGGGCACTGTGCTCCACCAGCGTGCTCACGGCCCGGCGCTCGGGATGAGTGAGGCCTGGCATCTGCCCTCACAACCCATAATTTGGTGGGGGGGGGGGGCGCATCTGAACGTTTCCGCAAATAACAATTCTAAACCACGTACGCTGTGCTAAGTAGTTAAAAAGCAATTTCCTGGAGAGATGGATTCCAAGTGGCAGAATATGAGAAAGCTCTCTGAGAAAGTAGCACTTGGGTTCACCTTTGCTCGGATGAAGGAAGGAGATTTCAGTAGGTGCTTTCATGACAGGGGGATCTGGCAGATAGAAGGGGCAGCTGAGAGAAAGGCCCGGTGGCAGGGAATTGAACAAATTCAGGGAACACAGGACAGATATCGGCAACAAGACTGTAGGGTTGAATGGAGTTACAATCGTTTGTATGTGAGGAGAGCCTGGGACCTTTGTTTACGTTTATTTATTCCCGGAACAGGAGTGCAAATCTAATTTGCAGAATGAAATATTGACTCATCTCCTCCTCCTTCTCAGCCACCCCATTCTGTTTGTCCTTTCTCTCCCCTCAAGTTTATGCTTTCCTGGTATAAAGACTGATTGCAATTCTCCTCTAATAGGAGACAACTGGGAACTGACAAGGAGGGACTAAAAGACGGTGTAATCAAAGGCAATAAAAAGATCCATTTGAATGGGTGTCTAGCTCAGAATTCCCAAAGTGTGTTCTTCTGCAAATACAAAATAATGTGTGGCTCCTCTAACGTGCTGGGCGACGTCCATTAATCCCGTCTTCCTTTATCACTTAAGTTCACTCCCTGGGTAAATCCATCTTTCTTTCCTAGAACATCTTCTCTTTAACTGGGACAAAGGAATCTAAGCTGATAGCTTCCTGCGAACTGCATGAAAACCTTTTAAGTTACACAGCGTTGATGGATTTTCACCCCTTCCTCTAAATACAATACATATGCTATCCCTGGGGTTCACTTAATGCTTCCTTACTGATGATAAAACTGCTGCCTTGTGCAGACGAGGGCCCGGCACACTGCATCGCTACGCACTCTTGTCAGATTGCATTCTAACTGGTGAAGCCGAAATGGAAAGTCTAAGCTCCTGATCCTGGAGGCACAGAGCATATTAAATGTTGTGCTCGCTAATGCTTCTCCTCTTGAATGTGAAATACATTTGCTACAGCTTCCAGATCCCAGTGCCCTAAGTGGTCGGGTGATTCTGAATTGTGTACCATGAACAAGCCTCACAGGGCTCAGGGGAGAGGCTTTCAAAGAAAAAATGATGCGAATGCTCAACTTCTCCACCTCCGGGAGAGTCATTAACAAGAAAGGCTGCCTGCTTTGGGCTACAATGAAGTTACCATTCTTTGTTTGCCCTTTTGGAAAATAATCCTAGCAGCCAGCCTGCAGTTCTTGAGCTGGTTGCATATACAACTTTATGTATGAGAAGTTTGACAAGAAGTGTTATTAAATGAACATAAAGGACCTTGGATTGGATTGCTCCGAGCCAAGAAGACAAAACAAAACAGACTGAGCAAAATAATGTTTCGTGCCACAGACTGTTATATGTACCTGACTCGACCACTTCCTCTAGTGTTTTCACATCTGATAGTAGAGTGATTTATAATTTAGAAAATGCTTCACCCACTTTATCTTGACTTGAGTCTTGCAAATATGTCAGGGATAGAGGCCAGGCAGAGATATTATCTCCAGGGGACTGGTGCAGAAACTGGGGCATAGAAATAATTGAGTGGTCCAAAGTCACATGGCTAGTAAGAGGCAACACTATGCCTAAAACTTAGTTCTTCTGATTTAAGTCCAATATCCATTTAGCACTTTGCCTCCTAGTTGAAACACTTCTTGCCCCATAGGATCCTCTGAGGAGAGTGAACCCTTCCCAGGGGCTTCTGCAAAAACTTCCCTGACCATAGCAAGCTCCACGTCTGGCTCCTATATTCATTATGTGAACCACCAAATTTGGCAAATATTGTGCATTCTCTTATTCCCTATTTTTAAAATAGTTCTTTTTGTGTTGATTTATTAGAATGCAAGCTTCTCAATGTGACATTGTTGGACACAGCAAGCATTTAACAGACACTGACTGACATATATTTCCGTTATTCTAATGAAAGCTGTGTATAAGTACATAAGGAATGTGACTTTACATGGAGTAAAGTGGTGCATTAAAGTGATTGTTATAATTTTCAGCTATCACTTTGATTCTCTTAAATGTCATCAACATGATGGAATACATTTCCTGGCATGTCGAAATCTAAAAAAAAAATATTTGGATAGCGGTCTGTAATCTTTTTTGCGCTTCGAGCATCTCTGAGAATATGTTGCAGATTATGTGTTTGCAAGCAAATCCAGGATGGGGACAGAAAGAGATCCGTGGAAGCCCTTCTTGGGCCATAATCAGGGACTCCAAAATTAAAAAGATGAATGTTGCTATGTTGCCTGATAGTGGCCACTTCCAAGCATAATGCAACTGCAGCCAAAGAAAAGAAAAACTTCAGCTTTCCTGAAATTCCGATGGTGTTCAGTCAGATAGCTATTCCTCTACCTCCGCTTTCCTTCTTATAAATTCTGCAATTCCCCCTCCTGTGTTTTTGGTAAGAAGAGATAGTAACATTCCTCTAAAAATTCTTTGTCTGATGGTCTTTTGTTATGTACCTACCCCATGCCAGACACTCTGATGGCTACAATGGAGATGCAAAGCTTTTGGGGTGTGTTTCCTGTCCTCAAGAGGCTTACAGTCTAGAATGTGATTTTAAAAGTATGTAAATTCTGCCTGGGGGAGAAGGGTAAGACTTCTAGGAAACCTTACAGTTGGGAGAATAAAATAAGTGAGCGTTCTCCAGGTGGATAAGAGAAGAATGGATGGCATTCTAGCAAAGCACTCACTGGCTCATGCTCAGGTTCAAAGAAACTACAGAGCACAGTCCGCTCAGGGCACAGTGGCTGGTTCAGTGTGCACTTAGAGTCAAGTGCTGGGTGAGGAAGTGGGTCGTGGAAGGGCAGTCAGGGCTCAGACGGTAAAGGGTCTTGAGACATAAGATGTGTGCCCTTTGTTCTACTGTTGCAAATACCCAGATGGGGGAAGCTAAAATCTGTTTGGAGATCCTTTGTGTTATGGCTGGGTTAGACTTACTGCCACTTGCTACCACTGGCTACACAAAAGGAATTATTGGCTTTTGTCATAACCCAGATGATAGAAACACAGCCATCTGAACAAAAAGACCTGCCTGTCCATTGCTAGATATATGAACTATAAAAGCTCTTCAGTGCAATAAGAACGTTTCCTTGGAGTCCGAGGATGTTAACACAGCTGTTTATAAACACTGTCAATCCATAAGCAGCCGGGGAAAGCCACAGAGCAATTTATCTGTCTGCCTGAGCATTTTGAAAAAAATGTTGGTGATGTGGTAGACACACTGTTGATATTTTAAGTGGCAGGCAGAACCTGTTTCCAGCTGGACGGACATGTAGTCTCTGTCTCTGATTATTTATGCATCGTATAGCTCTATGCCGAATCCTTGCCATTTGCCTGGTTAATTCAGCGAATGTAGTGGAACTGTATTCTTTGCATTCGTTTATTTTTTCTCCAACATTGGTGGCAGGTCCAAAAGGCCAGTGCCTGCATATTAAAGTCCTGTGAGTAAGTGGGTCGCACTTCACTGGAATCATCCTCGCCAGGGCTTCTCTGTAACCAGCTCTAGTACCAAGTTGCTGTGTGTATTCAGAGAGTGAGCTGTATTCCCTCATCACTTAACTGCCTTAGGATTTGGGGGATGCACGTTACAACTGTACCCCCGCTGCTTTGAGGACACAAGATTTTTAAGTTGATTTACCACTGCTTCTTGGAGACTGTAAAAAAATGTCCTGCAAAAATCAAGTCTCTTAGTCCTGTCAACTGATTCTGGGGTTACTAGAGCTTTTATGGGTGAGGGAAATGATGAAATAAGATTAATGGTCTAGCTTCTTTGGGAAAGTATAAGAGTGGAGCTTTTAAACTCGCTTTGCCTAAGAGCCTGAGAATGCTCTCTGCGGCAGATCCCCAGACAAGGTGCCATGGTAGAGAGACTGCTCTACGTTATGTTTTGGATGAGTCTGTGCAGCCAAGGTGTCGCAGATGGCAGGGTAGACAGTGAGCATGATCCAGATCAAGCTGCCACTGTGATGCCTGTGCTATTTAAATCAGCCCTACCAAAAATTTTAAAAAAAGCCCTATGGTCAACCTGCAGGTGTCAGGACTTTGGTTCAGCTGTCTGGGTACAGCATAGGGAGGCATGCTGTCCTGTGTATCTGCTCTTGATTCGTTTGTCAGGCTTCATCTGTAGGATTGTACGACTCGGAGGAACCTCAAAGATATTATCTGTTCCATTTTTTCCCCCATCTTCCTCTTTTTTGGACCATATTTAAACCACATTTAAAAAATGGGATGCTCTTTTCTGCAGCTCAACAGAAAACAGCCTGCCTTGGTAACTCATTCTAAAATCCCCCTAGCCCATGAAGTGTTTGCTTCGATAGTTTGTGAAAACTCCTCTTGCAGCTGCCCCTCCCTCCCCCAATATCTTGTTGAAGTTGGCCTAAGCCAAATTACTTTTAATTTTCATCTCAATTCTTGTTTTCATTCCTTTGGATAGATTTTTTTAGAGTTTAATATTTACTAAGTACTTATTATATGCTTTGCACTGTAGTAAATAATTTAACATGCGTGCTCTCTTCTACTCTCCCAACAGGTAGGAACTCATTTTTACCATTTTCAGTATGGGGACATTGAGGCTTAAAGAGGTTGAATAACTTGTTCAGGATTAGATAGCCAACGAACGGTGGAGCCTGAATTTAAATTCAGATGTGTCTTATTACAGACCCTGAATTCTAATCTTCATGCCGTATTACCTTCAGCCAGGTGATATGATACTTCACCAAGTATCCTTCACCAAATATCATTGCACGTATTTTGCTAATACTTTGTAGGTCTTTAAAAAATTTTTTTGAAGTAGTTTTATTCAAACCATGGGCTATAGCTCATTAGAAGGTTATGACCAGCATATGTGTATGTATGCGTGTGTATGTGTGTTTGTTTATTTAAATGAAATGGACTAGAATAGAATATTACAAAATAGGAAACACTAGAATATACTAATGTTGTAATGATAGGTATATTTTTATGAAACATTTGTTGTAGGTGTATATAAAGGTATATATGTGTATATGTGTCGTTGAATCAATGCAAAATGTATTTATTACTGTGAGTCATGGTAAATTTAAAGAAGCAGTGCGTGATATAAAAGAAGTATAAGTTCCTTGCTATCTAGAAACTTATATTTCAGTGGGAAGGGAATATATATATATAAATGCTGGCAAGATACACAGCAGATTATTCAAAGCCAAAATATGCATCTGTAGGTAATATTAAAGTCATAATCCTTTTCTAGTTCTCACCGTCTACTGATTATTATCTCTAAGAATGTATGTGATGCTCTTTGAACATCTCAAGGAGCACAAGGACAGGCCTTGTTGTTTGGAATCCCCAGCACCTTGAGCAGAGAGGGTGCTTGTTGAATGAATGGAAGGAGGAACGAGGACAGCAGCCTCCTATGTAAAGATCATTATTTTCAAATAGCACATCTTGAGTTTAGAGGGACTTCTAACCAGCTCTCTCATTTTATGCTTATTTCTTCCTTTTAAAATGAATCGCTTTCTACAATATGTGAAAGGACCTGAATAAGCCACAGAAAGTTCCCGAGGAAGCGTGTAAGATGGAAATTGTCATGGTGGCGCCTCGTCTGTCTTGACTCAGCTGGGGGCCTCTTCCATCAGCTTCTCTTTTCTATACAATATAGAAAATGTATTTATAAGTGAACTGGGCTAAGTTTACCTAAAAGAAAATATGCTAGGCACATGTCTCTTGGTGTTTTAGTTATTTAACCTTACAGCTTTGTGTCAGTAGCTGGAATTAATTAAAAACAGAGCTAACACTTTATGAGTCAAAAGACTTTTTGCAAAAATGTCTATTTCCTCTTTAGCAGAGTTATATAAAGGTGTTTTTGTAATGTTCTCATAGTCTTCTCAGACAACATCTTAGGCAGTTTTTGCCTTAGTATCTGCTATTTAAAGCTGTGTCAAGTGAATGATATAATCAAAGTTGCATAAGAAAGAATTTAAATTTTAGTTTTTCAGGGGTCCAAAGGTTGCCTTTAAAAAAATAGCGTAATAAGAAGAAGTGAGGTGTGACTCAGGAACCACAGAGTCTGGGCATACTGAGAGATAGCACTGAGAAATTTGATTTGAGATTCTTTAGTTTATTTCTTGATACCTAAAAATAATCTTTATTGACTTTATTTTTTTAAAGTAAACAGAGAATTTAAAAATTTTAAAATTCTCTGAACAAATACTTATTTGGTTGCCTGATGTTTACCAAACATTGAAGCTGCATGCTGATGGGTCACTGGGACATGAGAGGCAAACCTGCCCTCACGGTGCTGAAGAGGAAGCAGACATAAGAGGTGGTCCTGGTACAGAAGTGTGCATGTCACAGCAGGGGTGACACAGTGTCATGAATATCTGGGTGGTGGAGGGGAACTCCCTGAGATTGAGCCTTGTCGGGGCGGGGGGCTGCTTCTCAGAGGAATTGGGGCTTAGGTTGAGAGTTGAAGCATGAGTATGAGAGTTTGCTGTGGCAAGAGAAGGGGAACCCAAGGTGCAAGGAAGAGGGGAGAAAGGGCAACTCGTATATGTTGCTTTCTGAGAATTTCTGAGCGGTTCCAAATGACCAGAACTCAAGAATGTAGGGGAAGGATGTGGAAAGATGTGGCTGAGAGAGAAGGGTAGGGATACAGGGTTTTCTCAACCATGTTCTGGAGTTTTTACTAAATCCTGAGGGGAGTGGGAAAGCTTTAAAGGGTTTTCATTAGAGGGGTGACATGACAGTTAACCCAATAGAAGGTAATGGTGCTTCGCAGCAGCCCGGAACCGCCTTTCCGCTTTTACTTTGTAGGAGGGAACAGAGCCACAGTGTTTCCCTCCACCTCCTCCTTCAGTTGCATTTTCCCGACAATGGGCGGAAGGGAAGGATCAGACATCACATATGCTAGATCTGGAGGCTCTGTGGTGATAGGAAGAACGACAGTCACAACAACTTCCAATTGGATCCCCTAGCGTTTTATAAAACTCTCTGACTACCTGGAAAAAACGTTTTTTTCACTCTGATAGAAGAGGAAAAATGGTAACTGAGCAGCAATGTTTACAGTCCTGTATAACACATGGGGAGCATTAAGCCCACTGGCCTTTGCTTAAAAAAAATGGTGCTGTGATTAACAAGTATTTTCTCCACCTTCACTGAAGGTAGAATAAAAAGAAATGAGTTTATACGGTGAGCTCTTTCTTTGTTATACATGCCTGCCTAGTGTTTCTACTTATTTCTGCCTGTAGGTTTCGTATTAGTTATCCTAGACTTACGCCTCAAAGAGAAATATATAAAATTAGACTCCGGTACAGACTTTTTCACCTGGCATCCCTGGTGTGGCTTTCTTTTGCTCTGTTCTGCCTTAATGCACCTCTGGATCACTTGGTTCTTAATTATTCTCATAGGACTTTGCATTTCTGCTTTCATCGATCATTCTTTAAAGGTCTTAGAACTTTTCAGAAAACGATTTTCATGTTTATTTTAAGGGTGCTTGAAAAATCATTAGAAGACAACATTCTTGAGCAGTAAAATGCTCTTTCCCTTCTGCTATCTTTCTGCACTTGTTTTTGTGAATCTGCTTGAAATCTTAGGCACATACAAACCACTATGTGTAGGTCAATGGATATTACTTGAACAACAAAACAAAGAAATAGTTCTCAACACATGTTAAGGCAAAAGTACAGCAATACCTTATCTTTTTGGGGAACAAGAAAGGGTCTGGGTATTCTCGCAGAAACCATCACATAGCGATGAATATAATATCTTAAGAAAAAAAGAAACACTTTGTTGACTGAGTAAATTACTAAAGATTTCTGGTTTGTCTTACCACTCAGTGTCTGACCTGCTGCTTGCCATGTCTCCTGATACTTCTATTTGTCCTAACATCAGCTGTCTACTTGCTTTTGACCTTTTGACTTGTAGAAGGTGGATACTTCTCCTAGAAGATGCTGAGGTCATCAGATTCTGGTTCTTGCCTTAGGCCTGGCCTGTGCCTAGGCTTACTTTTTATTCTTCAGCTTCAGCTTTTCAAGCTCTCCGTGACCTTGCTCCTAGCCCTCTGCCAAAGGTTTACTAGTACCTATGGTTCTGGTGTTAATGTAGGAGCTGGATCTTACCAAGATCATGGCTACGCGTTTGCCAGGCTCTTTCTGGATGCTATTAGTGCTGGCTCTTCCTCACTCTCACGTAGTCATGTGGCTAACTCCTTTCCATTATGCAGGCCTCATGTCCTAAATGCCATCTCCTGTGCTCATCCCAATATTTCTGTCCCAAGCCCTCATTGCCTAGTTTGGGGAAGCTAAACTGCTACTTAAAAAGGACTCATGATGGTGCTTATTTTTTACCTAATAGTATTGATGTGCTTGGTCCAGGTTACAGGAAAATTCTACTCCATGAGGTCATTCTTGTATCCAGGATTCTTTCATTTTATTCTGTCTGTTATGCTCAGAGTACTATGATCATCTGAATAATTACAGCTGGGTTGTTGCATTCAGTTTCTAACCAATGAGAAGGGGTAAGGGGGCATGGAGGAGGTCTAGAACCCAAAGTGGTATACATTATTTCCTTCCCTATTTCATGGATGAGGACATAATCACATGACCACACTTGCTGCAAGGGAGGCTGGGAAGTGTACTTAGCTGGGCATCCGTGTGCTCAGTACAACTCTACTTTTATAGTTGGATGGGTTCTCTTAGAGAATTAGTAGTCCTTGCACCACTAAATCACTCTGTTGTCACATGACCCTGTTTTATTTTCTTCAAAGCACTATTATTATCAGAAATAATTTTTAAATTAATGAGTTAATTCATTTTTCTTGTTTACTCATTAGCATATAAGATCTATAACAGCAGAACCCTGTTCCATTTTTGTGTTAACTTCTGCATCTTTAGCGCATAGAACAATGTTTGGCATGTAGAAGGTATTCATAAAGGTTTGAGGTTCCTGAGACTAGGAGAACCACTTACTAAAGCTGAAAGCTACAGGTTTTCATAAGTAGTGTCTCCTGTTTTTACATCAGCTGAGAAGCTCACACATCAGGGCAGTCAGGGGACCAAACTTGAGATTGTGTGCTAGAGCTGCATTTGACTGAGTTCTTGCCCTCTTAGAAATGACAGACCCCATCTTGAGCTGGAAATGTTTGATCGCAGACTCCCCAAACGAGCAACATCTAGGTTGTTGGATTAATTCCATTTATCTTGCATTACTTAAATCAGGGGAGTGACTAGTGGCCCAGTGTGTCGCAGAATACTGATGTCATGTCTCTGAAAGATGGGGGCAGGATCCCAGTTTCCACCATGGTTCATTCTGCTTGCTGGGACATCCACCTTTTTAGCAATCAGATCATGCTATTTCTGTTTGAGGGCTGCCTCAGGCCTTGCCTGCCAGGTACAGATCCTAAATAAATGAGAACCCTTTTTTAAGGGAGGGAGGAAAATTTTAATCAGATCCTCTCTATTAGCATCTCCTCTGATTTCCATACTTTGCCTCTTCAGCCTTACCGTGACCCCACCTAGGTCAGCACTTCTAGTTCCTTGCCTTATACTCACCTACATCTTGTCTTCTGGTTTGAACCGATTTCATCTGGTCTTAACTCTTCATTTTGTATTCATTCTCTACTAGTGTTTATGATTCTGATGTTGAAATAAAATTGCAAAAAGGAGATTAATCTAGACTCTAAGCTCTATGTGAGTAGGGACACGGTCTATCTCAGGCATTATTGTACACCCATTACCTAGGAGTGCCTTTTATATAGCAGGTAAGCAAAAAGGTAAACGAACAACAACAGTGAAAAAATATGCATTGTACTTTGAGAAAAGTACAATGAAGGAAACACTAAAATTCTCAGATGAGGTAGAAAGGGTACTCAGAGAAGACCTTGTCTAAAAGACTAATCTGAGCCTGCAGAAGAAAAGAATCTAAGGTGATATAGTACAGTTGCTTAAAGGGCAGTTTGGATTCAAAACCTGGTTCTATCAATTATGATATATACTATTCTGCTCAGTCTGTTATAACAAAATACCATAGACTGGGTGGCTTAAACAACAGACATTTATTTCTCATGGTTATGGAAGCTGGGAAGTCCAAGATCAGGGTCCATGGTGATCTGGCTCCTGTAGAGGGTCCTACTCCTGGCTTACAGATCACTGCCTTCTCGCTGTGTCCTCACATGGCAGGGAGAGAACTGACCACCCCCCCCCCAAACCTCATAAAGCCACTAATACCACCATGAGGACCCACACTCATGACCACATCTTAACCTTATTACCTCCGACAACCCCATTCCAGATACCATCACATTTGGAATTAGGGCTTCAACATATGAATAAGGGGCGACAAAATTCACTCTCCATAGCATGATCTACATAAAATTGCTCAATCGTTCCACATGGTTATGCTCTTTTTTTTTCTCATCTATTATAGGAAGATAATAACAGAACTTACCATAGAATTGTTGTGAGTATTAAATGAGTCAATATTCTTAAAGCTCTTTTTAAAAGAGCCCAGACACATAGTAAGGTCTATCTGAGGATTTGTTAAAAAAAAATAAAGTGCCCGTCAAACAGATGAAAGAGTATGGACACAACTTCTGAGGAAATAATGGGTCAACAATTTCTGAACACAGGAAGGAAGCTGGTGTGAGCAGAACAATGAGTAAGGGTGGAGAGAAGCTTAAGGTGAAGTGGGAGAGGCGGCCAGGGGCGGGACCAACTCGGACCTTAAGGTCCTGATAAGGGACATGTATTTTGTTGTAAATGAGATAGGAAGTCATTTAATTTTAATCAGAAAATTTACAGACTAGATTTATGTTTTTTTAAAAAGTAGCTTGGATAATCTGTGGAGAGTGGATTGCAAAGGGGAAAGAAAGGCAGTACGGATAATGACCAAGAGGCCATTGTCCTAGTCAAGGCAAGAATAATTAAGTTGACCGGAGCAGGGTAGTGGTGACAATCTGGGGAAAAATCCAGAACCTTGAGTTGTATTTTGGAGGTCAAAGTGGTAGAATTTATTAATGGAGTGGATGGAGGGAGAGGGTGATGTGAGAATCAAAGATGATATCCAGATTTCTGACTCAAGGTTTTGGCTGTAAAAAGGTGTTAAATAATTAGTTGAAGAATATGAGGAGGTGAATAGATTTATTGGGCAGTGGGAATCAGGACTTCACTTTTAGATCTGTCTAACTTGACAGGCATTTGAGATATCTAGGTGGAATGCTTAATTGGCTGTATTATCTATACAGGAGTTTGGTGGTGAGGTGTGAGCCAGAGATGATTTGGGGGCGTGAACTATATGTGGCTGCTATTTAAAGTTACGGAATGGATGAGGTCACCGAGAAAAAATACGAGAAAAAAATGTTGACGGGTTGAAGGTTTGGGGAGGATTGTGGGACAGGGGGTTAGGAATGCCAAAAGATTGTCAACTTAAATGATTTTTTAAAACTTTTTTTCTGTTTTTTTTTATTATAAAACTTTTTAAATATCCAAAAGTTTAAGCAAGGCTACACGGTGCAATGAACAGCCACACATCTACTACCTGGATTTAACCATTGTTAACATTTTGCCATATTTTGTTCATCTATCTACCTATCTCTGTAAATACATCTACAGTTATATCTATGTCTATCTATCTATACCTGTTTCTCCAAACTATTTCAAGATAGGCTGTAGATATCATGACACTTTACCCCTAAATATTTCAGCAGGCATCTCCTAAAACTAAAGACATATTCTGGATGACCACCATACCATTATCATATATAAGACTATTGGCAAAAATTTACTAACATAATACAATACCTTATTCATATTCATATTTACTCAATGTTCCCCAAAATGTCTTCTATGCATTTAAGATTGCCAACATTTAAAGATCAGGTAGGCAAACAGAAGCTATGAAAGGGGATAGAAAAGTAAGGGTCTAGATAGAAAATAAGCAGGAAAGCCTGGTTTCAGGGAGGCCAAAAGAGGAGTGATTTCAAAGATGCTAAGTCTGTAAATACTAATGACTTTCAGCAGTTAGCTCTTTGTTCTAGAAAAGCTGGGTCTAAAGCTATTTGAAAAACAATGAACAGCATGACTTACTGATATCCTTTCAGACTAATGATTTATGATAAATTATGAGTATTTGACTTGATAAATAATTAAAGATAAAATCCAGTGTTATTTAGTGAAGGACTGTAAATTGACCTTTGCCTGTTGACTTGTACTTTATCATTCTCTTCGGTAGTTTTATAATGCTTTTCTTCTGTCAACTGATCCAGTTTCAGTGAGTCCCCTCCTCTTTAGATTTTTCACTCCCTGCATGTCCCATTATATATGTCATTCATTTCATGTTATTTATAATCCCAGTTCTTTCCTCCTCTCACCAGTTAGAATGGCCATGTAATTTACCTCTCAAATTGGAAAACTTTTTATAGTAAAATGGGGCACCGTTAGTAGTTACGCAGAACTAGAGGTATAAAGTAGACTGTTCTATACAAGCTGGTTTGTATGGTTGCCCTATCTGTGGATAAAGGGCCTTCTCCCTTTCTTTTTCCTTCCTCTCTCATTCTCTTCCTTTATAACTGAGGCTTCTTAACATATCAAGAATGGAAGACCCCCAGGAACCCTTCATTGAAAAGCAAACTCTTCATGTAGCTTTCAAGAAGTCCTAGACTAAAATGCATAACCATAACCTTTCAAAATTTTAAGCAATTTTAAATGGTTTTTAGCCATACCTTACTTTTTCCAATATTTCTGATTTCCAGGGTTTTCCTCCGTTACACATTTCTATCTAGTACATCATTTACAGAATTTCTTTGTAGTTATTTTATTTAGACTAATCTGCAAGAGTCTCTACTAAGCCCTTGACTAAAAATACACGAGTTAAGGTATACTTTAGATATCTGTTACCCTATTTCATGTAACTGATGGAGTACATGCTTGCAGTAAGGGGATTATATTTCTGTAGTAAAAAAGGAAGTCAAGTGAATGGAAGCACAGTTGCCAAACATATTTGAAAAAACCTCGTACATGGTAAGCTACCCATAGCTACTAGCTGAATGAGCAAATAAATGAGTCAACCAAATTATACTGTTTTAGTTTTCTTAAGTTTGTTGAATACTAGGCTAAACTCTTTAATTTTCTTATAAGCAAAGTATCAGAAGGCAAAGTTGAACACAAAGGAGATTTATGCTTTCCTTCATCCCTTCTACCATGATTACTCCTTTAATTTGAAGCAAAATAAGTATATGGTAAGCATATACTAAGAGTTCCAAAAGCAGTGGATTTTAGGGTTTCTCCTCGAAGTAGGATTAAAAATGGATCATACTATTACATTGTGTTTTTTTCAATAAAAAAATTTTTTATTGGAGTATAGTTGCTTTACAATGTTGTGTTAGTTTATACTGTACAGCAAAGTGAATCAGTTATTTGTATACATATAACCCCCCTGTGTTGGATTTCCTTCTCATTTAGGTCACCACAGAGCACTGAGTAGAGTTCCCTGTGCTATACAGTAGGTTCTCATTAGTTACCTATTTTATACATAGTATCAATAGTGTATCTATGTCAATACTGATCTCTTAATTCATCCCACCCCCACTTTCCCCCTTGGTAACAATACCTTTGTTCTCTTCTTCCGTGTCTCTATTTCCGCTTTATAAATAAGATCGTCTATACCAATTTTTTCAGATTCCACATATATGCATTAATATACAATATTTGTTTTTCTCCTGACTTACTTCACTCTGTATGACAGTCTCTAGGTCATTCCGTGTCTCTACGAATGACCCAATTTCGTTCCTTTTTATGGCTGAGTAATATTCCATTGTATATATTACCACATCTCCTTTATCCATTCCTCTGTTGATGGACATTTAGGTTGCTTCCATGTCCTGGCTATTGTAAATAGTGCTGCAATGAACATTGGGGTGTGTGTGTCTTTTTTGCATTATGGTTTTCTCTGGGTATGTGCCCAGTAGTGGGATTGCTGGGTCATATGGTAGTTCTACTTTTAGTTTTTTAATGAACCTCCATACTGTTCTCCATAGTGGCTCTATCAATTTACATTCCCACCAACAGTGCAGGAGGGTTCCGTTTTCTCTACACTCTCTCCAGCATTTATTGTTTGTAGGTTTTTTGATGATGGCCGTTCTGACTGGTGTGAGGTAATACCTCATTGTAGTTTTGATTTGCATTTCTCTAATAATTAGTGATGTTGAACATCTTTTCATTACATTCTGTTTTGAAACATGATTTTGGTAGGTGAGTATAACCTGAGATTTTTTTTTTTAATTTTGTAGTTTTCATTTTCTTCTCTGTCTTTTTAAAAAAGCCTTTATTTTTTAGAGCAGTTTTAGGCTTACAACAAAATTAGAGGAAGGTACAGAGATTTCTTACATATGCCCTGACCTCACATATGCACAGCCTCTCCCATTATCAACATCCCTCACCAGAATGGTACATTTTTTACCAAGGATGAACATACATTGACATATTATAATAATTCAATGTCCATAGTTTATCTTAGGGTTCACTCTTGGTGTTGTACACTCTATACGTTTGGACAAAAGTATAAATACATATACCCATCTTTATAACACCATATAAATAATATATTGTAATTATATCTGCTGTACAAACACCAGAGCATTTTCACTGCCCTAAACTCCTCTGTGCTCTGCCTGTTCATTTCCCCCCACCCCACCCGCTGTAACCACTTTGGTTATCTCCATGGTTTTGCCTTCTGTTTTTAAAAAATTGTCAGCAATAGGTCTTCTCCAAAACAATTTTGAAGGACTTTAATTTTGAAGTCGTCTCCTCTCAGGACTCATTGTCCATCCCCATTGTCTTCTGTGTTCTTTTTTGTATTACTGGGGCCAGTAAGCTAAACATTACGTACCCTAAAGGAGATTTCTATTAGCGTTCTGGGTATGATTTAGATTCTAGCAGTAAAATGGAAACACATGAAATTTAGGAGACAGAAGGGAGGCGGAGGCCATCTTCTTGCCGCTGTGATGTCTGCAGCAAGTAAGATGGGTGTGTTTCCTGTGGCCAAGCTCCATGTGCCAGTGGGGAGCTACCATCTTTGTGATGTAGAGGTGGCAGCAGCAGCAGCAACAGTTTTCTCATCCCTGGTTTCTAGCCAGGCTCGTGTGACCTTGGAGCTAGTGGTCCAGTGGTGGCTCCTTGACCTCTCTGCTCCTTCCAACAATTTGTAGGCACTGAATTTCTATGTTACACCCCTTTCTGAATGAGATACTGAAAGGGTTTTTGTTTTCTTAAACTGAGTCTTGAATGATTACAGTATTCAGTTTTTATGTATAGCATGATTTAAAGAAGTACTTCTCTATTGAATATGTAAGTTGGTTATAAGGCTTATACACTTTTAGTTTATACATTTATAAACTATGCTGTGAGGACCATTTCTTATTGTTAAACATTTCAGTTCATAATAGAAATTTTATCCTTGGCCCTTAGGGTACATTTCTGGAAAAAGAGTGTGTATAATTTACGGCACACACACATATACACATATGCATATCTATATTCTTTATGACTCTATTTCATATAGATATAATTTCCTAACTTACTCTCTAGGAGGGTTGTAGAAATGAATAATTACAGCAACTTTATATGAGAGTTGAGACAGTTTTATTTTGATGGAGTAAGTGAGGTAAATAAATGGTGGATCAGAGAGGAGTGGGTTGCTAAGTGGCATCCAGCATAGGGCCAGTTAAACCCGTAACATCCTCAGACATTGAAAATAGGATGGCATCTCCTCCCATTTTTATCTATCCATCCGTCTGTTAATCTATCAATCATCTATCTACCTCTCTCTCTGAATATATGTATGTGTGTAATATATAGGTACATATATATGTCTAAATATCTCTCTATATCTATGTGTGTAATATATAGGTACATATATATGTCTAAATATCTCTCTATATAGATAAATAGGTAAATATTTCTAAAAAATTTTGCTTTCTCCCTCTGTGTTGACTACTTTGATGCTTAAAAATATATCAAGGGACTTCCCTGGCGGTCCAGCGGTTAAGACTCTGTGCTCCCAATGCAGGGGGCCCAGGTTCCATCCCGGTAAGGGACTAGATACCGCATGCCTCAACTAAGACGCGGCACAGCCAAATAAATAAAATTTTAAAAAAATATCAAAAATCAAATTCTTAACTTTTCTCTCTTTTAGGCCCCTGCTTTGCCAGTACGCTGAGCAGATGCGTCAGACTGGGAGTACTCAGTGCCTCGATTAAGGGTCTAAAACAACTTGTGTAGCTGTTGTGAGGGAAGAATAATGGTATCTTGAAAAGAACTTTTTATCAGGTTCACATTTTGCCTGAGTCTAGCCTTGGCCAGCTAGGCGTGAGCACATGAGGAAAGAGGAGAAGGATCACAGATCAGCTCTATCAAAGCTCTGCTTGCATCAGCGGCTTCTGGAGCAGTGGTCTGGCTGTCTTTTCCCTGTTAGTTAATTGTATGCAGCCCTTTCTAACTTGTACTTTAATTAGCTCTCTCTCTCTGCCTTGCTAGGTTCTGACAAAGTTTACCCCTAAGCACTTGATAATATGCTGATATCTGTCTCTCAAAACGGGTTTATTTATTTAGTTATTTGTTTGCTTGTTTGCTGTACGCGGGCCTCTCACTGCTGTGGCCTCTCCCGTTGCGGAGCACAGGCTCCGCACGCGCAGGCTCAGCGGCCATGGCTCACGGGTCCAGCCGCTCCGCGGCATGTGGGATCCTCCCGGACCGGGGCACGAACCCGTGTCCCCTGCATCGGCAGGCGGACTCCCAACCACTGCGCCACCAGGGAAGCCCACAAAACGGGTTTATTGAATAAAGAGAGAAGGGGATAACTGAAGTAATGGAGATAATACACGTTACCCTAGCACCCTGAAATTCCTCCTCCCTCATCACACATGTATGTGTGAGATAAAATATATTAGCTCAGTGTGTCCTGAACAAGGCTCAAAGATGTGTGTGTTCTATTCTGAAAAATGTCCTTTTCTGAATTTCCATTGTTTCATTTCTTGTTTTATGCAGGTGGAGTTGGAGATAGAGGTGTATTTAGAAGGCAGTAAACACCAAAATTATGTAACACATATCCATATTCTCATTGTTTCTTGGCATTCGTGAAAGCAGTTCCTTTGGGGTAATTTGATGTGATCTTCTAAATGTGATCTTTTTCTTAGCCATTTATCTCCACGATTTTCTACTCCATCTTTTGTGAATTACACTCAGCACATTGTTTTTCTTAGCTGAAGGGTCAGACTTTCGATCTGGTTATTTCACTGGAATTATTAGCCAGTGACATCTCTATTTCCCTACAAATATTGATTTCTCTAATTTCCTTTTTCTCTAAATATATCTCAAAGCTAATAACTTTTAAGGTAGTCTTTCTCTTAATGCCAGGATTGCATTTTGATGATTTTAAGGTATACTGGGAAGATTTAGTTGACTCACTATTTGCTCGTATTTATTTAACGAATGAAATTCTTTGAATGCTTATACAGTAAGAAACATTTACGATGTGTACTTCCAAAATATATTACAATATATTGTAAGTTTCTAAAAGATTTGTAGAACTGAAGGAGACACAGAGGCTATTTCTGCACATTTTCAAGTATCTGGATATGGAACGGAGACTTTGTTTAGTAGGTTTTAAAAAATATTTGCCAGTTTAATCAGGAGGGAATCTGAAATTTCCACCAAATTACCATATAATTCAGATTCGCTAATTGGTGCTTTGTAGTTCAAGGTTTTTCATGGTATGTTCTAAGGGACAGCGGTTTTGAGGAATGTTAACAGGTGCTACTCGAAGAGACGACTATTGTTAAACTTTTAGGCAGAACAAAACTAAGTGGGCTTCTTTACAAGAAGTCTCAGAAACTGACACATGCTTCTGTGCTCTGCGTTTCTCCAGGAGGGGCATAAAGTTCACAGATTTTCTCAGGTATTTGACCTCAAAGAACACCCTATTTACACAGAGCAATTTTGTGGAATACATTCTACTAGACATGTTTTACAAATAGTGTAAAAAAGACCAAAAGATTGAGATGGACAAAATAAATTTTTGATTTTTAAATCATTTTTCAGGATAATAAATGAGTTGAACTGATGTTTCTCATCTTCTTTTAACCCTTTTAAAGATCAGTTGGATCACTCATACATACTCCTCCCAAGTAACCCTGGGCAGACAGCCACTTCCCTGAACCTCACAGAGGTTCTAAATCGATTTCCCAGTGACTTGTTGCTGCCTTCATTTCTTAGAGTCAATAGTGGGCAGGAAATTAATCTCTTATAATGTTGGACACTGTTAACAATATCAGAGAGCCTTTCTTACTGGGCTAGCATCCTGGAGAGTGGAATGTAGAGTACAGGGGTCTTTGTGGAATGAAGACCTCCCTAAATAAACTCTAAATTAAGTAAGCATCCATCGAGTGTGGGTGTTGTGTCATTGCTTTGTGAAGTGGGTAAAAATGTGGATGTCGAGTCCTCTTTTTTATCACCTCCTTCACATGAGCCTTACTGTTCCGTAAGGAAATTCGGATTATATTTTCTACTACTGTGAAATTTCCCTAACCATATACTCAATCCTTCAGTAATATTCTCTTTGTGTTAGTTAATTAAAAAAGAAGCAGGCATAGGGATGCAGGGGAATAAAAACTTCTGTTCTAAACTTGTCAAGTATCAATGCTCTATTAGATGTTAAAATGGAGATGTCGAGTAGCTGTTGGACAGAGGTATCTAGAGTTGAAGTAAAATTTGGGGCTGGTCATATACGTTTGGGAGCCATCAGTGTAAAGATGATGTTTAAAGCATGTGATGGATGGAATAACCTAGGTACGTAATAGAGGTATAGGGCAGAGAAAAGGCTCAAGGGCTGATTCCTGAGGGCAAATCAACATTCAGAGATTAGGAAGAAGAGGATGTAGCAAAAGAGGCACAGAGAAGTGACCGGGGTCTTGGAAGGAAGAACTAATAATATGCTACTTTTGGGAAGCCAGGTGGAGACAGTGTTACAGGAAGGAAGAAAAAAGTCATGTCAAGTGCTCTGGAGTCAAGTAAGATGAGGTCTAAGAACTTTCCATTGGATTTGGCCATGTTGCGGTCATTAGGAACACTGAGCTTATATGAAGGGGGTAGCCTCTGTATATTGCCAGGTGTGGATGATATATAAATTGCTTTTCCAAGGGGCTACTATATTGGCTTAAGCCATAGATTGGCCCCTTATTTCATATAACTCTCTTTGGATCAGAAACTACTCATTTAGTCCATATAAACATTTTGTTCCTTGTTTGGTGACTGCGTGTATCGATAGATAGACTAGAGATAAAAGGAATTTATTTGTGTGGCTAAGATTTTTTTTTCCTGTAATCTTTTAATTTAAACTTGGTTCATGTACCCAGAGGATATGCTGGATATGTGATGAAAAGCTGTAAAGTAAACATTTGAAATGAAACCCTGATACTGAGTTTTTCAAATTATTTTTTCATTTTAATGAGGCTCTTCCTTTGGAACCAAAGCACCACTATTTCTTCCTAGACTACTTTCTAGTTAGTATTGTGATATCAAAGTAAACTTTATTTTGTAGAGTTTTATGTGATTTTTTTATACTGAGATGGCTTTAATTTATATTATTCTAATTCTTTATCCTGGGAGTTGATTTTAAAAAATCACAGGAAAGTAGGGTAATATGGATGCTATCATGTCCATCTCCTAGTATATTATAGATGAGCTACAACTAAGAAATTAGAGTGAGCTAATTATACATCCTAATATTAAATATCTCCAGGAAAGGAGATTAGAAAGGTACTAGGAAATTGGGGTAGAGTCAAAATGGTGGTGTGGGAAGATGTGGAGTTAGCGTCTCCCCATAACTAAAGTGCCTGCCGGCTGCTTTTGGGGGACTGTGATGCCCAAGGAGATGGGAGGAACCCCAAAGTGAACCGGCTGTTTGTAGGATCTTGGTTCACAAGCCTGGGGTCGGGCTGAAACTGCTGCGTTGGGAGCTCTGAGTCTGAACCACTGGACTAACAGAGAACCTCAGACCCCAGGGAATATTCATCAGAGTGAGGTCTCCCGGAGGTCCTCATCTCAGCACCAAGACCCAGCTCAACCCAATCGCCTACAAACCCCAGTGTTGGAAGGCTCAGGCCAAACAACCAGTAAGGCAGGAATACAATCCCATTCATAAAAAAAAAAAAAAAAAAAAAGAGACAGCAAAAAAATATGTCACAGATGAAGGAGCAAGTAAAAACCTACAAGACCAATTAAATGAAGAGGAAATAGGCAATCTACCTGAAAAAGGTTTCAGAGTAATGATAGTAAAATAAAGATGATCTAGAATCTTGGAAATAGAATGGAGGCACGGACTGAGAAAATACAAGAAATGTTTAACAAAGATCTAGAAGAACTAAAGAACAAACAAACAGAGATGAACAACACAACAACTGAAATGAAAAATACACTAGAAGGAATCAATAACAGAATAACTGAGGCAGAAGAACGAATAAGTGAACTGGAAGACGAAATGGTGGAAATAACTGCTGAGGAGCAGAATAAAGAAAAAAGAGTGAAAAGAATTGAAGACAATCTCAGAGACCTCTGGGACAACACTAAACGCACCAACATTCGAATTATAGGGGTCCCAGAAGAAGAATAGAAAAAGAAAGGGTCTGAGAAAATATTTGAAGAGATTATAGTGGAAAACTTCCCTAACATGGGAAAGGAAATAGTCACCCAAGTCCAGGAAGCACAGAGAGTCCCACACAGGAGAAGTGTACTAGGAAATTGTAATAGCTTTTCCTGAAACATTCAAGCTTTTTCTGATAAATATCGTTAATTCCAATCTCAACTGAACTGAGTTCACACTGAGCAGTCAGGAATAGCTTCTCAATACCGTTCGTATATTTTATATTTTTCCTACCTCCTATTTTAGTCTGTGTGTCAAATGGAGAAAGTGAGTTATGATGTTTCTCCCCTTCTCTCATTTTTTTGAAAATAAGACAGCCTGAAAATGAACTAAGCTTTTCAAAGTCACCACTGTCTATGCCTGTTTCTTCATTTGCAAAGTAGGCTAAGAGTTTCCCCTTGGTCCTGTCCTCTGAGTGTTAGGAAGTCTGACTAGATTATTAGAATCAGTAGGTACCCTCCCTGTCAGTTGTCTCCTTGTATTAGGAGAAAGTCAGTTTGCTCTATTTGTGATTCGAAATCTGTAAAAGAAAGACTGTTTGTTGTATCTGTTATTTGAATTTGTGAGGAAGTTTAGGCAACTTATATCCAGCTAACTTCAAGAGAATTTCATATTAGGTGCAAAGCTTGATCCTTAATGTAACCAACTAAAACCCTCATACTGATACTAGCTTTTCTTGCTCCTTAACATTTATCGTGGTAGAGCCTTTGAGCAAACTTCTAATGCCATTTCCAAAGCTCTTTATCGCTTCAAAGTCGACTTGATGCCTTTTTTTTTTTTTTTTTTTGGTGAGTTGTGAGATAATTTGCAAAATAGCAGTGCCTGGCAGGATAATCAAATAGGACTGATTTTGGACACATACATTTTCAAACTCAGTGATTTCTAGTTTTGATTACAAACATGTTTTTAAAGGAGTGGTCGAATTTTGTCATTTCATATCCTGTAGATGGCAATATTGCACTTGAAAAATAAACAGATAAATGCGTAAAGAAAGTCTAAGTTTCCCAGATGCAGCATTACTTAATAACCAGTGAAAGGGAGCTTTGATGCCAACTCAAGGTATACTGTTCGGAAAATATATTTCAAATGTAGAGTATATATGGAATAGGTAAATATCTATAAGTGCCAGTATTTACATTTTAAATTGTGTGTGGTTTTAGAGAATGTTTTGTTTAACTGTGTTATTTTTTCTAAACTGTTTCACTTTTCTTTAACAGTGCTTTATTTCAGGGCTCACACTTAGGTTGCTTTCACATTGCTCAGAGATGAATAGGAATCATCATTTCCAAAACCTACAGACTTTAAAAGTATACACGATTCAGTGAGCCGCTGTGCAACCAGGCAGACAAAGAACCTGGGGATAAACATGTGTGGCCTTTCCCTGGGGTTCAAGGGTAGTAGTACCACTTGCCCTGGGTCCTGAGGAGTCAGGCGGTGAGGTGGTAGGGGAATGCTTTCTCAAGCACCTCATTTTGTTATTCTCATTCAGTGGATTTGATTTCAAAAGCAGCTAGGAGAGGGCCAGATGAGAATGTTTTAATTAAAATATAAACCCTCAATAAGGCAGATATGCTAAATCACTTGCTTTTAAATGGAGGTGAAAAATTCAAATGTATGTAAAGGCATACTGCAAACTTAGAGCCGGAAAATGTAAACTGAGAATACCATCTCTAGAAACCTAATTTCTTGCCACTTGGACCCAAAGGTACCTTTTTTCATGACCATAGACTGAAGGCACATGAACAAACAGAATCATGGTCTTGTTCTGGCCCATTTTCCTCCTTAAACCATGAAATTCCCAACACTATTATTGTTGCTCAGAATATGAATTTCTTGGTAAATTTAATCCAGACAAAGAAGCAATTATATACTCTTAGATAAGAATGGGAGCAGAATAAAAGTAGACTGGGATTGTGGAAAGATTTTGAAAATGTGATTTAAAAATTTTGGTATAGTATCAGATTGAATGAGAATGACCTTCTTGAGGAATAGAATATAGGCTAGCCTAATTTTTTTTCTAAAACATGTCTTTGGTTACTGAATATGAATTTGAACTGTTAGGAATTTCTGGTCATACTCCATTTTATTGTGCATTTATGCTCCAGCTTCCCTTCTTTTATAAATTCATTGCCAGCGCATGAGAAGTTATGCAGAGCACAGGTGTCGAGTTTGGGCAGCAGTGAGGTGACACACACTTGGCTGTGCCCACCTCAGCCTGGTGACTTGGTGTAAGTCACTTGATTGTGATGTACTCAGTTTTAATCAATAAAATAGTAAGAATATTTGTACCCATATCTTAGGTATTTTGGCGCATAATACCTATTCAATAAACAGTGGCTTTTATAGTTTATCTTTCCTCTGAGAAATAATCTTTTCTCTCATCATTTTTCCTCCTTTTGGCAACAGAAACATTACATAGAAAGTATTCAATAAATATTTGTTAAAATGAATAGCTGAGTGAATTAATTAATTATTGGAGAACGTTTTTTCCGTGACATTCATGTCAGAAAATTCCCTTCAGCTTCTCTCTCTAGACTCAAGCTTAAGCAAGGAGTAACCATATCACAAAGGTCTGTGATTAAATCATACAAAGAGAGGAAGCAAAGAAAAAGAATATATTTAAAATTTTATTATGGCATGTCAAGTGGAATCATAGAATTTTTCCTATTGAGGAGAATTTCTTTTTTTTTTTTTTTTTTTTTTTTTTTTTTGCGGTACGCGGGCCTCTCACTGTTGTGGCCTCTCCCGTTGCGGAGCACAGGCTCCGGACGCGCAGGCTCAGCGGCCATGGCTCACGGGCCCAGCCGCTCTGAGGCATGTGGGATCTTCCTGGACCGGGGCATGAACCTGTGTGCCCTGCATCGGCAGGCGGACTCTCAACCACTGCACTACCAGGGAAGCCCGAGGAGAATTTCTAATGAAGTTCATATAGGGCTCTGAACTTTTCAGTTTATGAATGGGAGCCCATTCTGGCTTTTGCATTATAACCAGGAAAATAAGAGAGGCTTCAAATTCCACATCAAAAGAAAGGTTAATGATTTGTTGTTTGCTCGCTTACTGTATGTATATGTATGCTTTCACTTTAAAGCAGAGAGACTACTGGGGTTCTGTTCTATATGCAAGTAAGTTTAGAGAGCTTTACAAAACACACAGAAAACTCTGCTGAAGTCTCTCAAGGCAAAACATTTGGGTCTAATAAGATTTTAGAGGATGCAACTCCTTGTAAATTAGTTTTTTACTATGAAGTGAATGCTTCAGCTAATGATCACCAATAAATCTAATCCTACAAAAAGTGTGGCCCATCTGAGAAGTCTGTGATTAAAAACTGGATTCCAGATATAAACTCCTCTTCTTTTCCTGGGTTCAATGTGTTTTGTGAAACAGCCTGCCAATAAGGAATAATGCATTTGGATGACTTGCTTTTAAGTAAAAAACAGAAGTCAGGCTTTCAACTTTTGAAATAAAACACTGTCTCAGGTACATGCTTGATATCTAGAAGGCATTAATTTCTATCAATGAACATCAAATGCCTCTAATATTGAGGGAATGCTTACCCCATATCTGGTATTATGTTAGACAACTTACATGGCTGGTCTTTCCACGGTTACCTTACCCTAATAGGTGAATGCCATTGTCATCAACCTTATTTTAGAGAGGAATAGACTGCTGGTGAGGTTAAATAAGGACTCTACTGCTTCCCACAAGGAAGTGATGTGCTTGGGCCCTGAACCCAGGCAGTTTGACCACAGCTGTAGTCTAGAGACCGGACTCTTGATGATCCTATCTCTCTAGCAAACATGTTTCTGTGGAATGCTTGTCAAAACTCTAGTTGAAGGAGAGAATCTTAAACTAAAGCAGTATGAGTCTATGTTTCTTAGTCTGGGGTGTGTTTGTTTCTCTGGCTATGTCTCTTTTCTCTCTGGTCCTCTGTTCCTTAGTCTGGGATGTGTTATGTTTCTCCGGAGGTTCTATTATGACACAGAATGAATATAACATGCCTCCAGCATGAATCATTTTACTTTCATATAGTGGGTCATAACGTTATTACCATTGCATGTTTGTGGCATGCAATTATTTCCAGTGGAAATGATTGAAAAACACTTGTAATTTAAAAAGGTTTCATCTTATTCTCTATGTTAACATAAGCTTGAAGGCCGAAAAGTAGCATAGCTTAGCTATATTCCTCTGGTTCTTTTTAGAATTTTTATTATTGAATTCTGTTGGAGTATTGCATGGTCAGCTTTCATGGTGGTCAGATATAACAGGAAGCTCCTGTAGCATTAAAAAATACCAAAACTGCCGTTAGGTCTTCATACATTACCTGTTCAAAACCCCTTGTAAAAAAAAATTCTTATGACAAATTCCTCTGAGAGCTGGGAACTTTCCCATTGAGTTCAGTGTCTACTTGATGACGTTGTGCTGTTTTCGACCTGGATTGCTAGGAACTTAGTGTTAAGGTTTGAAATCATTCTTATTTTTCATCCAGTCAAGACTTCATATAATTTGTCTCCTTAGTTCTCCTGCTACAGTTTTTTAAAAACATTTTTTCATGAGTTAATAGTCTTGGGTCTCCTTATATGCTTTTGTTTCTAATTGCCCCATTCTGTTTGGCAATGAAAAGGCTACAAAAGAAATACACATAGAAAGAAACATTGTAAGGTGTACATTTGTTTTAGCAGTGCATGTGAGTAGAATTTTCTTCAATAGGGTGAACAATATAATAAAATTTCAGTGTATGCCTGACAACTTCTTTCTTGCTCTTTTTAAATTTTTGATGCATGGATATTATGGTTGTGAAATGACCTTCCACAAACCATACTTGAAAACAATTTTTATCTGATTCGATTAAGATTCTGACTGATGTTTGTTTATGATCATGTAGATGATACTGAATGTTTGAACAAAGTAAACATTAACTAGACATAGTGATCCTAAAAAATATTGTAAAATTATGGTAAAAGGAAGAGAAATTGAGTATTTTGTATTCTTTATTAATTGTGAAGACCATGTCTCATTCTGTTAAATGTTCTGTCTTTTTAAAAAAATTAATTAACTTATTTTTGGCTGTGTTGGGTCTTTGTTGCTGCGCATGGGCTTTCTCTAGTTGTGGCGAGTGGGGGCTACTCTTCATTGCAGTGCGCGGCTTCTCATTGCAGGAGCTTCTCTTGCTGCGGAGCATGGGCTCTGGGCAGGCTGGCTTCAGTAGTTGTGGCTGGTGGGCTCAGTAGTTGTGGCTCTCGGGCTCTAGAGCGCAGGCTCAGTAGTTGTGACTCACGGGCTTGGATGCTCTGCGGATTGTGGGATCTTCCCAGACCAGGGCTCAAACCCGTGTCGCCTGCATTGGCAGGTGGATTCTTAACCACTGCGCTACCAGGGAAGTCCCTAAATGTTTTTTCTTAAGAAGAAAGTATTCACAACTCAAGGGGATAACTTAGCTTTCTACGTGTTTTCTTTAATTAAAATTTGCATTTTCCCACTCAAGCTATGGAAAATATAACATTTTTACAATAGTATGCAGATCAGTTTCTACAACTATGTGTGAGATAAAGGGCAAAGCTTTTTGCCTTTAGCCAAGTTCCGTTCTAAATTCCTCATGATTCAGTTATTATTTTCCCTTTATTTATTTCTATGTATATGTATTCAATTTATAATTAAACCCTACTGATTTTCCAAAACTCTTACAGGTAGTGATGTCCCACCTGTTGCTCAAATTGTATAAGTGTACCTTGTTTAGAAAAAAGTTATACATATGCAAAGCAAGATAATTTCAAAAGGTGCAACAGAAACCAATTCTAAAAGGATCATGACACTGAGGATGCTTGAAATAAGTTGGTATGTGTCTGGGTCATCAATGCTTCATGAAACTCTCATTTCATTAGTAGAAATATCTATTCAGAAAGTCAATAAAGAGTGCTGAGAGCATTTGTGAAATGCCATTGACTTTTGCAATTGGAAGAAATCCACCTCCCTAAACATGAATTGTGCTATGTATGTGTGTCTTCCAATAAACATCTCCCTATCAAATAATTTCAATGTCAGTAAATAGAATGGAACATGAAAATCCCTTGTGTCTGTTCTTCCTTTCAGAACAAAACCTCTGACCATGCCACATCTATAGAAAGTTAATATACCTGGGAAAATTCAATACAGCTCTTTTGACTAGAACTGTAGCTTTAGTTTACATTTTGGAAACTATTGAAAGGTCATTTGACACCTTTTTTTAAAAAAACCCACATTATATTAATAATTGCAGGAACCATGTGAATAAAGTAGTCCTTTTCAATCAAATTCTTGTGCTTTTATGGAATGACTATTGTGTCTTTAATGACTTGGAACCATTTTCCTCTTCCTGGAGAGGGCATTATGCTTTTGTTAGACTGTGATTTTTTTTTCCCCCTCAGTTGTTTCTTCCTCTCCTAAGTGCCAGAAATCTTCCAAAAAGAGGAAACAGGGCACACTGAAGCCATTTTCTCAGAATTATATTGTCTACAGCATTTCTGTCATTTTTGTGTTATTATCTTTACTTAGGACAATATTCTTTTATGTTTATCATGTATTATTCAAGGACGATACTCTTTTATGTTTATTATGTATTATTCCTTTCAGTACATTTGGAAATTGGGGGTGTTATTTTCTTTATTTTACAAAGAGAGGATGTGAAGTTACAGAAAAAGCATTTAGAATTGTCTCCTATTACCTCAAAGAACACATGGGCAAAAGCTTCGGAGGATCATTGGTTCATTGTAAGAAAAGATTTTGGACTTGACTCTTGGCATTTCCAGTCTTCAAAAGGACACAGTGTAGAGAACCCAAGTATCAGATTGGTGATATGGAATGTTCTACTCCTATGCCTAGAAGACTCTTTCACAAATTTATGTTATAGCTAACTCTTATTTTTCCTTTATGGATCAGCTTGAATTTCAACCCCACTGGAAAGTTCTTTTTCTTGGAATGACTTCTCTCCCACCCGCAGTAATATCTCTGTGCTGCAGTAGTTCTGTGTGCTTGTCTCTATCACAACATGTGTTACTCTTCATCCTTACTGTTAAATTACTTGCTCATATTTGCCACTAGTCTTAAGTGGCTTGAAAATAGGGATCATCACTTACTTGATTTTATATCTCTAGCATCCAGCACAGTTCCTGACATTAGTCAAGTTGAATGAAGGTATGAATATTTTTGGACTCTTCCAAATATGTGATTTGGAAAGATATTGGAAGGAAATCTCTTTGTGATATTTTAGTTTCTTCGGCTTCATTTTTTTAAATTTAATTTTATTTTTTTAACATCTTTATTGGGGTATAATTGCTTTACAATGGTGTGTTAGTTTCTGCTTTATAACAAAGTGAATCAGTTATACATATACATATGTTCCCATATGTCTTCCCTCTTGCGTCTCCCTCCCTCCCACTCTCCCTATCCCACCCCTCCAGGCTGTCACAAAGCACCGAGCTAATATCCCCGTGCCATGAGGCTGCTTCCCACTAGCTATCTACCTTACTACGTTTGTTAGTGTGTATATGTCCATGACTCTCTCTCGCCCTGTCAAAGCTCACCCTTCCCCCTCCCCATATCCTCAAGTCCGTTCTCCAGTAGGTCTGCGTCTTTATTCCTGTCTTACCCCTAGGTTCTTCATGACATTTTTTTTTCTTAAATTCCATATATATGTGTTAGCATACGGTATTTGTCTTTTTCTTTCTGACTCACTTCACTCTGTATGACAGACTCTAGGTCTATCCATCTCATTACAAATAGCTCAATTTCGTTTCTTTTTAAGGCTGAGTAATATTCCATTGTATATATGTGCCACATCTTCTTTATCCGTTCATCCGATGATGGACGCTTAGGTTCTTTCCATCTCCGGGCTATTGTAAATAGAGCTGCAATGAACATTTTGGTACATGACTCTTTTTGAATTTTGGTTTTCTCAGGGTATATGCCCAGTAGTGGGATTGCTGGGTCATATGGTAATTCTATTTGTAGTTTTTTAAGGAACCTCCATACTGTTCTGCATAGTGGCTGAACCAATTCACATTCCCACCAGCAGTGCAAGAGGGTTCCCTTTTCTCCACACCCTCTCCAGCATTTATTGTTTCTAGATTTTTTGATGATGGCCATTCTGACTGGTGTGAGATGATATCTCATTGTAGTTTTGATTTGCATTTCTCTAATGATTAATGACGTTGAGCATTCTTTCATTTGTTTGTTGGCATTCTGTGTATCTTCTTTGGAGAAATGTCTATTTAGGTCTTCTGCCCATTTTTGGATTGGGTTGTTTTTTTTTTTTGTTATTGAGCTGCATGAGCTGCTTGTAAATTTTGGAGATTAATCCTTTGTCAGTTGCTTCATTTGCAAATATTTTCTCCCATTCTGAGGGTTGTCTTTTGGTCTTGTTTATGGTTTCCTTTGCTGTGCAAAAGCTTTGAAGTTTCATTAGGTCTCATTTGTTTATTTTTGTTTTTATTTCCATTACTCTAGGAGGTGGGTCAGAAAGGATCTTGCTGTGATTTATGTCATAGAGGGTTCTGCCTATGTTTTCCTCTAAAAGTTTGATAGTTTCTGACCTTACATTTAGGTCTTTAATCCATTTTGAGCTTATTTTTGTGTATGGTGTTAGGGAGTGATCTAATCTCATACTTTTACACGTACCTGTCCAGTTTTCCCAGCACCATTTATTGAAGAGTCTGTCCTTTCTCCACTGTACATTCCTGCCACCTTTATCAAAGATAAGGTGTCCATATGTGCGTGGGTTCATCTCTGGACTTTCTATCCTGTTCCACTGACCTATCTTTCTGTTTTTGTGCCAGTACCATACTGTCTTGATTACTGTAGCTTTGTAGTATAGTCTGAAGTCAGGGAGCCTGATTCCTCCAGCTCCTTTTTTCGTTCTCAAGATTGCTTTGGCTATTCGGGGTCTTTTGTGTTTCCATACAAATTGTGAAATTTTTTCTTCTAGTTCTGTGAAAAATGCCAGTGGTAGTTTGATAGGGATTGCATTGAATCTGTAGATTGCTTTGGGTAGTAGAGTCATTTTCACAATGTTGATTCTTCCCATCCAAGAACATGGTATATCTCTCCATCTATTTGTATCATCTTTTATTTCTTTCATCTGTGTCTTATAATTTTCTGCATATAGGTCTTTTGTCTCCTTAGGTAGGTTTATTCCCAGATATTTTATTCTTTTTGTTGCAGTGGTAAATGGGAGTGTTTTCTTGATTTCACTTTCAGATTTTTCATCATTAGTATATAGGAATGCCAGAGATTTCTGTGCATTAATTTTGTATCCTGCTACTTTACCAAATTCATTGATTAGCTCTAGCAGTTTTCTGGTAGCATCTTTAGGATTCTCTATGTATAGTATCATGTCATCTGCAAACAGTGACATCTTTACTTCTTCTTTTCCGATTTGGATTCCTTTTATTTCCTTTTCTTCTCTGATTGCTGTGGCTAAAACTTCCAAAACTATGTTGAATAAGAGTGGTGAGAGTGGGCAACCTTGTCTTGTTCCTGATCTTAGTGGAAATGCTTTCAGTTTTTCACCATTGAGGATGATGTTTGCTGTGGGCTTGTCATACATGGCCTTTATTATGTTGAGGAAAGTTCCCTCTATGCCTACTTTCTGCAGGGTTTTTATCATAAATGGGTGTTGAATTTTGTCGAAAGCTTTCTCTGCATCTGTTGAGATAATCATATGGTTTTTCTCCTACAATTTTTTAATATGGTGTATCACATTGATAGATTTGCGTATATTAAAGAATCCTTGCATTCCTGGGATAAACCCCACTTGATCACGGTGTATGATCCTTTTAATGTGCTGTTGGATTCTGTTTGCTAGTATTTTGTTGAGGATTTTTGCATCTATGTTCATCAGTGATATTGGCCTGTAGTTTTCTTTCTTTGTGACATCCTTGTCTGGTTTTGGTATCAAGGTGATGGTGGCCTCGTAGAAGGAATTTGGGAGTGTTCCCCCCTCTGCTATATTTTGGAAGAGTTTGAGAAGGACAGGTGTTAGCTCTTCTCTAAATGTTTGATAGAATTCACCTGTGAAGCCATCTGGTCCTGGGCTTTTGTTTGTTGGAAGATTTTTAATCACAGTTTCAATTTCAGTGCTTGTGATTGGTCTGTTCATATTTTCTATTTCTTCCTGATTCAGTCTTGGCAGGTTGTGCATTTCTAAGAATTTGTCCATTTTATTGGCATAGAGTTGCTTGTAGTAATCTCTCATGATTTTTTTTATTTCTGCAGTGTCAGTTGTTACTTCTCCTTTTTCATTTCTAATTCTATTGATTTGAGTCTTCTCCCTTTTTTTCTTGATGAGTCTGGCTAGTGGTTTATCTATTTTGTTTATCTTCTCAAAGAACCAGCTTTTAGTTTTATTGATCTTTGCTATCGTTTCCTTCATTTCTTTTTCATTTCTTTCTGATCTGATTTTTATGATATCTTTCCTTCTGCTAGCTTTGGGGTTTTTTTGTTCTTCTTTCTCTAATTGCTTGAGGTGCAAGGTTAGGTTGTTTATTCGAGATGTTTCCTGCTTCTTAAGGTGGGCTTGTATTGCTATAAACTTCCCCCTTAGAACTGCTTTTGCTGCATCCCATAGGTTTTGGGTCGTTGTGTGTCCATTGTCATTTGTTTCTAGGTATTTTTTTATTTCCTCTTTGATTTCTTCAGTGATCACTTCATTATTAAGTAGTGTATTGTTTAGCCTCCATGTGTTTGTATTTTTTACAGATCTTTTCCTGTAATTGATATCTAGTCTCATGGCGTTGTGGTCAGAAAAGATACTTGATACAATTTCAATTTTCTTAAATTTACCAAGGCTTGATTTGTGACCCAAGATATGATCTATCCTGGAGAGTGTTCCATGAGCACTTGAGAAAAATGTGTATTCTGTTGTTTTTGGATGGAGTGTCCTATAAATATCAATTAAGTCCATCTTGTTTAATGTATCATTTAAAGCTTGTGTTTCCTTATTTATTTTCATTTTGGATGATCTGTCCACGGGTGAAAGTGGGGTGTTAAAGTCCCCTACTATGAATGTGTTACTGTCGATCTCCCCTTTTATGGCTGTTAGTATTTGCCTTATGTATTGAGGTGCTCCTATGTTGGGTGCGTAAATATTTACAATTGTTATATCTTCTTCTTGGATCGATCCCTTGATCATTATGTAGTGTCCTTCTTTGTCTCTTTTAACAGTCCTTATTTTAAAGTCTATTTTGTCTGATATGGAAATTGCTGCTCCAGCTTTCTTTTGGTTTCCATTTGCATGGAATATCTTTTTCAATCCCCTTACTTTCAGTCTGTATATGTCTCTAGGTCTGAAGTGGGTTTCTTGTAGACAGCATATATAAGGGTCTTGTTTTTGTATCCATTCAGCCAACCTGTGTCTTTTGGTGGGAGCATTTAGTCCATTTACATTTAAGGTAATTATCGATATGTATGTTCCTATTCCCATTTTCTAAATTGTTTTGGGTTCGTTATTATAGGTCTTTTCCTTCTCTTGTGTTTCTTGTCTAGAGAAGTTCCTTTAGCATTTGTTGTATAGCTGGTTTGGCGGTGCTGAACTCTCTTGGGTTTTGCTTGTCTGTAAAGGTTTTAATTTCTCCATCAAATCTGAATGAGATCCTTGCTGGGTAGAGTAGTCTTGGTTGCAGGTTTTTCTCCTTCATCACTTTCAGTATGTCCTGCCACTCCCTTCTGGCTTGTAGGGTTTCTGCTGAGAGATCAGCTGTTAACCTTATGGGGATTGCCTTGTGTGTTATTTGTTGTTTTTCCCTTGCTGCTTTTAATATGCTTTCTTTGTATTTAATTTTTGACAGTTTGATTAATATGTGTCTTGGCGTATTTCTCCTTGTATTTATCCTGTATGGGACTCTCTGTGCTTCCTGGACTTGATTAACTATTTCCTTTCCCATATTAGGGAAGTTTTCAACTTTAATCTCTTCAAATATTTTCTCAGTCACTTTCTTTTTCTCTTCTTCTTCTGGAACCCCTATAATTCGAATGTTGGTG